>NC_092742.1:91860516-91873016 GCF_047496795.1 Chiloscyllium punctatum | reverse complement strand
GGGAAGTGGGCTTTCCCTCAGCCTGCCCAGGCAGTAGAGACACTGCCGGGCTTTTTTTAGCTATGGAGCTGGTGTTGAAGGGTCCAGATGAGATTCTCCACCAGCTGTAGGCCAAGATACTTAGTGCACTTCACGATCTGTGCGGGGGGGGGGGGAGCCGGCGATGTCCAGTGGAGAGTGGTCACTCCGTGCCCCCTCCTGAAGTCAACAACCATCTCTTTCGTATTGTCCACATTCAGAGAGAGGGTGTTGGCTCTTCACCAGTCCATTAACTGCTGCACCTCTTCTCTGTACGCTGACTCATCATGCCTGCTGATGGGACCCACTACAGTCGTGTCAGCGGTGAACTGGCTGACGTGATTCACCCTGTGCATTGCTGCACAGTCGTGTGTCACCAGGGCGTACAGCAGCAGACTGGTTGCACAGCCCTGGGGGACCCCCCCCTCCCCCCGTGCTCAGAGTGACGGTGTTGGAGATGCTGTTCCCAATCGGACTGACTGAGGTCTCCCAGTCAGGAAGTCACGGTCTTTTTCCCAGGGTAGGGGAGTCCAGCACCAGAGGGAATAGGTTTAAGGTGAGATGGGAAAGATTTAAAAGGGACCTAAGGGACAACCTTTTCACCCAGAGGGGGGTGTGTGAATGGAATGAGCTGCCAGAGGAAGTGGTGGAGGCTGGTACAATTACAACATTTAAAAGGCATCTGGATGGGTATCTGAATAGGAAGGGTTTAGAGGGATATGGGCCAAGTGGTGGCAAATGGAACTTGATTAGGATATCTGGTCGGCATGGATGAGTTGGACAGAATAGTCTGTTGCTGTGTTATACCGCTATGATGCAATGAGTATACTATAAGAAAGAGATGTGGGTAATGTAGAGCTGGTAAAATTTAACAGACATTTCTTACAATTCCTGGTATATAAAGGGTAAAGTAGCCAATTGTCCCATTAGAGAGAGAGCCAAACTGCCATTGGTTTCACCTGAGAGTCACCAACACCTTTGGTGAGGGGAGACATTGAGAAGGTGAGCCCTTCAGGGTAACCTCAGCACTAGTGGGAATTGAACCCTGATTGTTAGCATCACTCTACATTATAAACCATTCAACTGACCCCATCCCTGAACAGTCATGGGAACTTCAGTGATGTTAAGCTATTCAAGACAGCACGCCTCCATCTGCCTGTCATGTTTCAAGTGGCCTCAGTTACGGTGTAGTCCTTTGTATGCCCTCAGATTACATGTGTACGATGGGTGATGACATCAAGAGCATGTCTCTTACACGCAAACTGTGAGACATAGAGCAGGGACCCGCTTCAGTGCATCAACATCACAACCCTTCCAAAAGTATTCTTGTAAGATGAGTATTTGAATGCCAGTTGGCTTCATTAAGATTTACGTCTTTAGCCGAGATAGATGTCCCCTTGTCCTAAATGTGGGACAATCAGTTTGAAGAGGAGGTTAAGACAAGGAAAGGGATATTGGGAGGCCGGAAGCAAAAGAGATGGGTCTTAAAGTAGGACAGGGAAGTGGAGCCGGTCAGCGTTTAGGGAGGGAGCATGAAGCCTAGGCACTGGAAGGTAGATCCAGGAACGAGCTGGCGGAAGGGAACCACAGAGACAGAAACAGAAAACTGAGCCGACTAAAAGCAAAGCAGAAAGCGAAAAAGGCGGGAAAAAGGATAAAAAAGGAAAGGAAAAAATAGAGAGCAAATGTGAATGAGGAAGAGGAAACACAAAGAGAAGAACGAAGGAAAAGCTGAAAAAGCGAAAGGGGAGAAAAGGAGCGTAAGATCAGAGAAGGAACTCGAAGAGTGAAAGTAAAAGGAGAGAGGAGCAATCAGGATTACCAGCAATCTTCAGCCAGACGTACTGAGTGCATGATCCATCTCGGTCTTCCCCAGTGATCCCCAGCGTTACAGACACCAGTCATCAGCCAATCGATTCACTCCATGTGATTATCAAGAAATGGTTGGAGGCGCTGGGTACTGCAAAGGCTATGGGCCCTGAGAACATTCCAGCAATAGTACTGAAGACTTGTGCTCCAGAACGTGCCACTCCCCTAGTGTTCTAGTACAGTTACTACACTAGCATCGACCCGACAATGTGGAAAATTGCCCAGGTATGTCCTGTACATAAAAAGCAGGACAAATCCAACCTGACTCGTTACTGCCCCATCAGTGTCCACTCGATCACCAGCAAAGTGATGGAAGGTGCCCTCGACTGTGCTATCAGGTAGCATCAGTTTGGGATCTGCCAGGGCCACTCAGCTCCTGACCTCATTACAGCCTTGGGTCAAACATGGACACAAGAGGCTGAATTCCAGAGGGGAGGGGAGAGAGACAGCCCTTGACATCAAGGCTGCATTTGACCGAGTGTGGCATCAAAGGCCCCTGGCAAAACTGGAAAAACTATTTCCTTTGTGTGTCACTTTTCGCTTCTAGCCTTTCTGTCACATTATTTTTGTATCCTTTTGTATTTTATTCCCTGAAATTAATACCTTTTCCATCCTGATAACCTCTATTCCATATTATTTCTTTTTTGCTTGCAGTATCTTTTCAGGTCTCTTCCTTAAATTTTAGATTATGATTAGATTAAATTCCTTACAGTGCAAAAACAGGCCCTTCAGCCCAACAAGTCCACACTGACCCTCTGAAGAGTAACCCACCCAGACCCATTTCCCTCTGACTAATGCCCCTAACACTATGGGCAATTCAGCATGGCCAATTCACCTGAGCCGCCCATCTTTGGACTGTGGGAGGAAACCGGAGCACCCGGAGGAAACCCACACAGACACAGGGAGAATATGCAAACTTCACACAGACAGTCGCCCGAGGCTGGAATCCAAACTGGGTCCCTAGTGCTGTGAGGCAGCAGTGCTAACCTTTTGAATAAGTAAGCTTCAGGAAAAGCTCATCCGACTTTTTTGAGAAAAGGTATTGGTAATTTTCAGATTGTTCATCTGACAAACTGGTGTAGTCCTTCTCAATTATTCCTTAAGTTTGTGGCACTAAGGTCCAATCGTCTTGCAGCCATTTCTCAAAACAAAAAAACCCCACAGAGCTGTGGATGCTGGAAATCTGAAACGAAAACAGAACCTGCTGGAGAAACTCAGCAGGCCTGGTCAGCGTCTGTGGAGGGAGAGCTGAGTTAAAGTTTCAGTGACCAGTGACCCTTCTACAGAGTTGATGTCATCTCCTGTAAATTTAGGTAGGAAATGCAGATTTTTAGCAAAATCAGAACTATTACTGGCACTAGAATCGTCCTTTGAGCTACAAACTGGTTGGCTAATGGTCACCCAGTTTTGTGGATTATGAAAATGCTCTCCATCTAATGTGCGGAGACCAATCAATTAATCTCTTGTGGGTGTCTGACTTTCAGGAAGATGAATACAGACCTCAAGCAAGTTTAGACAGGCAAAGTGATCAATAATTGGCCACATAAGGGCCCCATTTAATGGAGGGCAGGAATATCAACCACAGATCCTGCTGCCAAAAAGGTGAAGTACGGTGGTTCAATGGTCAGCACTGCTGCCTCACAGCACCAGGGTCCCAGGTTCGATTCCAGCCTCGGGCCACTGTCTGTGTGGAGTTTGCACATTCTCCCTGTGTCTGCGTGGGTTTCCTCCGGGTGCTCCGGTTTCCCTCCCCCAATCACAAAGATGTGCAGGTTAAGGTAATTGGCTGTGCGAAACACAGGGTTTACAGGGATGGGGTCAGTGGAAGGGTCTGACTGGAATGCTCTTCAGAGGGTCGGTGTGGATGTGGTGGGCTGAATGGCCTGCTTCCATACTGTCAGGATTCTATGATTTGGAGGTGAAGTGTCAAAAGCATGAGGCTCTGCATGATGGTCAGTGCAACAAAAAGCCAGATGTTGAGATAATGCAAAAAGTTGTCGAAAGTGTGGTGCTGGAAAAGCACAGCATCTGTGGAGCAGGAGAATCGACGTTTCAGGCAAAAGCCCTTCATCAGGAATGAGAAGGGGGTGGGGGTGTGATAGGCAGATGAAGGGGGGGTGGGGAGCCCCATAGGATTTCACCAGTTTCCTCATTTCCCCTCCCAACACATTATCCCAGTCCCAAGCCTCCAACTCAGCACCGCCCTCCTGACTTGTCCATCACCTTTTCCATCTATCCCCTCCATCCTCCTTTCACCTTCTCCCCCACCTTCATCTACCTATCACACTCCCCCAGCCCCACCACCCCTCCCATTTATTTCTCAATCCCCCGGCCCATAAGCCTGATGAAGGGCTTTTGCCCAAAACGTTGATTCTCCTGTCCTCAGATGCTGCCTGACCTGCTGTGCTTTTCCAGCACCACACTCTCGACTCTGATCTCCAGAATCTGCAATCCTCACTATTTCCATAAGGAGAAATGCTGTTGGCCAAATGGATTTGTGTGTCCGTGTTCATGAGCTAACAGCCAGGCAACGATTTAAAGAGGTAACTAGTGAGGTGGTCTTTATTACAAGAGCCATTAAGGGTAGTGTTAAAACTGCCAATGTATTTTTTTTTCATATACCTTTATTCTTTACCTGTAGTGCAGGAGTGTTTAAATGGCTGTTTTCAGAGCTACAACCTTTACATCATATTCATCCACACACACACATACACATGCACACGCACACACACACACGCGCACACACACATGCGCACACGCACACGCACACACGCGCGCACACACACGCGCACACAGACATGCGCACACACGCACACGCACACACACGTGCACACACATACATGCGCACACACACATGCGCACACGCACGTGCACACACACACATGCGCACACACACCCGCGCACACACACATGCGCACATGCACACAGATGCACACACATGCGCACACGCACACAGACGCACACACATGCGTGCACACACACACGTGCACACACACACATGAACGTCAGGCTGCTAACACAGACGGATTAGTGTTGGAGTCAGTTTCTAACCCATTGTTTTGTCCATTCCTGGAGGGTAAAACACACATGTCTGCCAGTGGTGGCTTTCTGCTGAGCGGGCAGATATAGTCCACCTTTATAAAGTGCCTCCTTCCATTTTGTTTTCTGGGTTTTTCCCAACTACGGGCCACAAGTCGGAATTGAAAAATGGTGTCATCCCTTTCATTCAAGGCTCTGGAAGTTTCCACACTCCCCCCCACCCCCCGTCCCCACCCACATTCTACTTCACTGTCAACAACTTACTATTAATCACTCACCAAAACTGTTCAACCTCGCTTCCCCAGACCCAGTTATAAATTATTCCTAATCGCTCCTTCAGCCCATATCCATTGATTACAGTCTGAACACAGACCCTTTCTGTTGTGGAGACTCCCCACACTCAGATGTTCTGAGCAACCCCCACCCCATCCCATAAGACCATAGAGCCCCCACCTGGCATTGAGTCTCCCACCCTACTGGATGCAATGCCCCCCTGTGACTATTCCATCGTCCACCCAGTTCTCTAACTTAGATCATATTCATAGAGATGTACAGCATGGAAACAGACCCTTCGGTCCAACCTGTCCATGCCGACCAGATATCCCAACCCAATTTAGTCCCACCTGACAGCACCCGGCCCATAACCCTGCAATATTCATATACCCATCCAAATGCCTCTTAAATGTTGCAATTGTACCAGCCTCCACCACATCCTCTGGCAGCTCATTCCATACACGTACCACCCTCTGCATGAAAAAGTTTCCCCTTAGGTTTCTTTTATATCTTTCCCCTCTCATCCTAAACCTATGCCCTCCAGTTCTGGACTCCACCATCCCAGGGAAAAGATTTTGCCTATTTACCCTATGCATACCCCTTATGATTTTATAAACCTCTATAAGATCAACCCTCAGCCTCCGACACTCCAGGGAAAATAGCCCCAGCCTGTTCAGCCTCAAGCTCAAACCCTCCAAACCCTGGCAACATCCTTGTAAATCTTTTCTGAACCCTTTCAAGTTTCACAACATCTTTCCGATAGGAAGGAGACCAGAATTGCACACAATATTCCAACAGTGGCCTAACCAATGTCCTGTACAGCAGCAACATGACCTCCCAACTCCTGTACTCAATACTCTGACCAATAAAGAAAGCATACCAGATGCCTCCTTCATTATCCTATCGACCTGCGACTCTACTTTCAAGGAGCTATGAACTTGCACTCCAAAGTCTCTTTGTTCAGCAATCTTGTTTTGCTAAGATTTGCTTTCCCAAAATGCAGCACCTCACATTTATCTAAATTGAACTCTATCTGCCACTTCTCAGCCCATTGGCCCATCTGATCAAGATCCTGTTGTACTGTAAGATAACCTTCTTCACTGTTCATGACACCTCCAATTTTGGTGTCAGTTGCAAACTTACTAACTATTCCTCTTAAATCTGAAGATTCATTCCTGGATGTCAGTGACCCCTCCTCCCCGTCCATCCATTAGAATCAACTCTCTCTGTCAACCTCTGCTCTGAAAGGTCCTCCACTGAACGAAGAGATGACTACACCAATGACTGACAATGATTACCTTTCAAATGTTGGTCTCTGAGCACCCTAGCAGCCTGCAATGGACACTCATCCTGTCTTATGTCAGGACACTGTCCCTCCCTTCTCCAAACTTTATGAGGCTTCAGCTGATCTCAGTCAATATCACAGGCGTGACAAACTGATCTTTCCTCACCCCGAAATCCACGGCAGCGCCCACCCCCGAGATGCACCTCTCTTTTTGTGCAGCTGGCCGTCTATTTGCACGTGTTCTCCAACCGGGAAGAGCTTAACTGGAAGGGAGAACTTCAACATTGGCGAGCTGGCCTTGTAATGAACGGTCAACAGGGGCCTTGCGACTCTTTCTGTTGGAAAGCTCCACCTGCCTTTCACGTTTGGAACACATACTTGCAACAGATAGTCAACACCCCTCGTCTGGATTCTGAATCCTGGCCTCCTGGCCAATTAATCCCTCCCGCTTGGCTTCCTTCTCTCTGCCAGGGGTATCATGAGATCCGACTCAATGAGGAATTGAAGGAGGGAGTAGGCTCCTTGGTACAATGAAGGCCTACACTAGCTGAGTAAAGGAGTGGCTCATTCGAATCTCCCTCACCAGCACCTGATCCACCAGCCAAAGAAAATCCTCACAGTTTATAACATGGTGTGCAGAATGACCACAAAGTATAACAACAGGTAACAAGGCTTTTTATCTTAACGTGATAAATGCAGCCCAGTATTGTCCCCTGCAGCCATTGGATTCTGGCCTGTTTTTAGTACATGGCTCGGTCACCTTTCTCTGCAGACTGACCAGCATCAAATGGGAAAGGTGCGTGTGACTGGGCGAGCTGTGATTGATTCCATCTAAGGGTTGGATTGATGCCTGGCCCAGGTCCTGTCCAATTTAGTGAAATGTGTTGAGGCCTGATTCCCTTCAGACCGTAACCATGGGCTTCTCAAAGTGATACTTTAATGTAAACCACTATGTCCCTGTGGCCAAACCTTTGACACAGGCTCACACTCCCTCTGATACTGGGAGAACTACAAAGGCCAGTTCCGTAATGCTCTGCTAGCATTCGATGTTGAACCCCTGGACTGTGATGGAGACACATACTTACAGGCTTGCATCCCTTATATCCAACTTGATTTATCCAGATCTGGTTTGTATACACCCACCACTCTGCCCTGTGCACCAATACCTCTGAGAATCACAAGCCCCCACAAACTTCCTCCAAGGCCTCACCGCAATCTTTCTTCGACCCTAATCCCATTCCCTTGTTGACTTCCTGTGTGTCTCCCTTTCTCTCACTCCCCTTCCCTCTCTGCTCCAGAATTTCCCTTCCCACGTGGTTAAAGATGCCCTCCAATGCATCTCGTCCACATCCCGCACCTCCGCCCTCAGACCCCACCCCTCCAACCGTAACAAGGACAGAACGCCCCTGGTGCTCACCTTCCACCCTACAAACCTTCGCATCAACCAAATCATCCACCGACATTTCCGCCATCTCCAAAAAGACCCCACCACCAGGGATATATTTCCCTCCCCACCCCTTTCCGCCTTCCGCAAAGACCGTTCCCTCCGTGACTACCTGGTCAGGTCCACACCCCCCTATGACCCACCCTCCCATTCTGGCACTTTCCCCTGCCACCGCGGGAACTATTAAACCTGCACCCACACCTCCTCCCTCACCTCTATCCAAGGCCCTAAAGGAGCCTTCCACATCCATCAAAGTTTCACCTGCACATCCACCAATATCATTTATTGTATCTGTTGCTCCCGATGTGGTCTCCTCTACATTGGGGAGACTGGGCGCCTCCTAGCAGAGCGCTTTTGGGAACATCTCCGAGACACCCGCACCAATCAACCACACCGCCCTGTGGCCCAACATTTCAACTCCCTCTCCCACTCTGCCGAGGACATGGAGGTCCTGGGCCTCCTTCACCGTCGCTCCCTCACCACCAGCCGCCTGGAGGAAGAACGCCTCATCTTCCGCCTCGGAATACTTCAACCCCAGGGCATCAATGTGGACTTAAACAGCTTCCTCATTTCCCCTTCCCCCACCTCATCCTAGTTTCAAACTTCCAGCTCAGTTACTGTCTCCTTGACTTGTCCGACCTGCCTATCTTCTTTTCCACCTATCCACTCCACCCTCTCCTCCTTGACCTATCACCTTCATCTCCTCCCCCACTCACCCATTGCACTCTATGCTACTTTCTCCCCACCCCCACTCTCCTCTAGCTTATCTCTCCACGCTTCAGGCTCACTGCCTTTATTCCTGATGAAGGGCTTTTGCCCGAAAAGTTGATTTCGCTGCTCATTGGATGCTGCCTGAACTGCTGTGCTCTTCCAGCAGCACTAATCCAGAATCCAGAATTATGGTCAGGTCTTCTGCAGTCTCCACCATTTTCTCCTCTAAGATTCCCCCCCCCCCCCCCCCACCAAAGATTTCTTGACCCACTTACAAAAATTGAAAATGAATTAAACCAGAGAAACATGAGACCTTGGCCCAAGCGGTGGAAGTGATAATGGCACATCTCTCTCATGTCAATCCTGAAGCAAAGGAAATTTAGCATGTCCATAAGGACAGTCACCAACTTTTATAGATGCACCCAAGAGAGCGTTCGATCCAGATGCATCTCGGCTTGGTATGGCAATTGCTCTGCCCAGGACTGTAAGAAACTACAGAGAGTTGTGAACATAGCCCAGTCCATCACACAAACCAACCTTCCATCCACTGACCCCATCTATACTTCTCACTGCCTGGGGAAGGCAGCGACACCATCAAAGGCCCCTCCCACCCTGGTTATAATCTCTTCCAACCTCTTCCATTGGGCAGAAGATACAGAAGCTTAAACACCGTACCAACAGATACAAGAACAGCTTCTTCCCCGCTGTTATTAGACTTCTGAACAGACCTTTCAAATTCCAAATCTAATGTTGATCTTACTTTTCATCCACCTTCTTTGCAGCTGTAACGTTGTATTCCCCGCTCTGTTCAATCACCCTGTGACCTTTGTATGTTTGATCTGCTTGTACTGTGCACAAAGCAAAACTTTTCACTGTACCTAGGTACATGTGACAATAATAAGTCAAATCAAATCAAAACTGGGAGAGTTCTCCCACAGCCCTGTCAAGTAACTGCCGGACACAGTCACGGAACAATTCTGTCTGGGCAGTGTCCCAGACACCATCTTCGCAATCACCATTCCCTGGTTATGTCCTGTCCCACTGGCAGGCCAGACTGACCAAAGGTGGTGACACAGTGAGGTACAGCCAACAGGGAATTGCTCCCAGACTCATTCAACATTGACACCAGACCTCATGAAGACATTTACCAGGATGTTGGCTGGTTTGGAGGGAAGGTCTTATGAGGAAAGGCCTGATGGACTTGAGGCTGTTTTCTTTAGAGAGAAGCAGGCTAAGAGCGAACTTAATCGAGGCAGGCAAGATGTTCAGAGGATTAGATAGGGTGGTCAGTGAGAGCCTTTTTCCTCAGATGGTGGTGGTAACATGAGGGGACATAGCTTTCAACTGGGGGGTGATAGATAAAGGACAGATGTCAGAGATAGCTTCTTTACTCAGAGAGTAGTGGGGGTGTAGAAAGCACTGCCTACAACAGTAGTGAACTCGCCACCTTTAAGGGCATTTAAATTGTCATTGGATAAACAAATGGATGATAATAGAATAGTGTAGGATAGATAGGCTTCAGATTGGTTTCACATGTTGGCACAACATCAAGGGCCCAAGGACCTGTACTGCGCTGGAATGTTCTATATTCTATGTTCATGGCTTCAGGTCAAACAATGGGCAAGGAACGCTCCTGCTGGTTATAACTGAAAGACTCTGTCAGCCCCACCTTGGCTGATGAATAAATGCTTCTCCATGCAGAATGCCATCTGAAAGGAGCCCTGAGGCTGGAAAGGGCATAGAATGTACTTTGGGTGCGGGTACTGACTGAACTCGGAAGAGCATCTGTGCCAGAGTGGGTCTGTGGCCAGTCGGAGGGAGCTAACCAGAGAGAAACCCCTACTTGATCTCACCCTTACCAGTCTACCTGTTGCAGATTCATCTGTTTACGGTGATATCAGTATAAGTGGCCCCCCTCATAATCATTGTGAAAACAGCGCCATCGACAAAGCAAGATGTGTGCACTATCACTGTGCAAAATGATGTGGACTTCGAACAGCTCTAGCAACTCAAGGCTGGGTGTGTAGGAGGCTATCAACAGCAGCTGAACTGTATTCCAGCGCAATCATGTAATGGCCAGACATATCCCCCCCGCTCAACTGGGAAGGGGGGGTCAGCTCTGGTTCAATGCAGAGTGCAGGAGGCCATGCCAGGAGCAGCACCAGGCTTACCTGAAGGTGAGATGTCCCCTACCTCCTGCAGTGGTAGACTGACAGCTAAAGTAAAAATAAAAATAAAAAAAAAATTGGCAATGTTCTCCTGGAAGGAGGAAACCTGGCGTGGAGGCCGGGTGACCAAAGCGCCAGCTGTATGCCTGTCATATTGTTGAGGATCTGAAGAGTGAGGCACCTCCATTGAGCAGACAGCAATTGGGAAGCTCCGGTAATTCCAGGGAGCGGGGCGGTTGTAAAACGCCCAAAAGTGTGCAGATGATCTTCTCGACGCCCGATGACAAGAAGGTAGACTGAACGTTTGAGGAGGCAGAACCTCAAATTGCTGAAGTTAGTCTTGACGGTGAGAGTCTGATCTGTGTACCCTCTGCTATTTCAGTTCTCAGGCTCCCAATGCCTCTCCCCCCAATCCTCTCCCCTCCTCCGGGATCCTAATGTTCCAACTCTCTTTTGAAAGCTTCACCGGATCATCAGACAATGTATTCCAGATCCCAATGAGAATCATAACAGTCACGGTGGATGGAACTGATCACAGGCAACAGTAAGAGAAAAGAGACTGTCTCAAATTACATGTGAGGTGGGGGTGGGGAGGGGGGAGGTCACAGTCACTGCGCTAGAGAGCTGTATCTGATGAAGGGCTTTTGCCTGGAACGTCGATTCTCCTGCTCCTCGGATGCTGCCTGACCTGCTGTGCTTCTCCAGCACCACGCTCCCAACTCTGATCTCCAGCGTCCGCAGTCCTCACTTTCGCCTGGCTGTATTTGAGAACCCAGGTACACTGCAAAAGGAACTGAGGAGCTGTGCTTAATGATAGGGGATCGGCAGCCTCAGGGACTGAGGTGTGTTGGCAATCACAGCCCAAGCTAATCTAGCCTGGTATCTCAATGGGGGGCGGTGAGCAGTCTTGGTTTAAAACACAAGATAAAGTATCAGTCACTTTGCAATAAAATTCCTCATCCCCTGCACTCTCTCTAATGCCGCCAATTCCTTCCGACAATGAGAACTGGATGCAATGTTTCAGTTGAGACTGAACCAGTGGTTTCTAACGGACTACCGTGACCTCCTTGTTCTTATTTTCTCGAGCCCCGTTAATAAAGCTGAGGATGTATTTTACTAACCACTCTGTCACCCTGCCAGTCACCTTCAATAACGCTCAGATTACTTTGGTCCTACTGCACTGTTAAAATTGGCCATTTTATTTTCTGTCGTGCCTCTGTGCTCTTCCCACCAAAATCTCCATCTCTGCATTAAATCGCATCTGTCACTTATTGTGATAGAGCCATAGAGATGTACAGCATGGAAACAGACCCTTCGGTCAAACTCGTCCATGCCGTCCAGATATCCCAACCCAATCTAGCCCCACCTGCCATCCCTCCAAACCCTTCCTATTCATAACCTGTCTGCCCATTCCACCAATATATTGGAAGCTTTACCCTACTCCCCTCACGTGCTACTAAGTTTGGTATTACTCACTGAAAAATGAAATTGTTCTCTAGAGGTCATTAACGTATATCGGGAAGAAGATGACTCTGAAGACAAAGTCCCAGGAAACCTTTTCCCAGTCTAAAGCAAAATTGACCACTTTTCCTAATTTCCTGTCACTCAGCCAATTTTGCCTCCATGTTGTGACAGCGCCTTGTGTTCCACGAGCTTGAACTTTGCTGAGTCTGTTGTGTAGCAATGAATGCTT
>NC_092742.1:91658016-91858016 GCF_047496795.1 Chiloscyllium punctatum | reverse complement strand
TACACACGCGCATATACACACTCGCACATATATACACACACATATACACACACACATCTACACATACATATACACACACGTACACACACACGTATACACACATGCACATGCATATACACACATGCACACATACACACACATGCACACACGCGTACACACACATATACACACACACATATACACACACACGCGCACACACAAATTTACACACATACGCACACACACATATACACACAAGCACGCACACACATATAAGCACATGCGCGCACGCACACACATACACACATGCGCGTGCGTGCACACACACATATACCCATACGAATATTGACATATACAAACACAGTTAAAAATCACACAACACCAGGTTATAGTCCAACAGGTTTAATTGGAAGCACCAGCTTTCAGAGCGCCACTCCTTCATCAGCTCCGAAAGCTAGTGCTTCCAATTAAACCTGTTGGACTATAACCTGGTGTTGTGTGATTTTTAACTTTGTATACCCCATTCCAACACTGACACCTTCAAATCATGTACACAAACACACGCACACGGACACACACATACACACAGATACACACACACACAGGCACACAAACACATGCACACACACATACATGAGGACACACGTGCACGCGCACACACAGATGCACACACGTGGACACACATGCATGCGTGCACACACACGTGCACACACAAACACACGCACTCACACACAGACACATACACACTGCATGCATACACACTGCATACATACACACACACATTCACTCACACGCACTCACACACACACACATCTGCATCTCTGACCAAGACTCATTGACATTCAGTGGAGCTCTGTCGGCAGGATGCAAGTCCTTTCATGAACGAGGCGCTCCCACGCACTGGGAACACATCATCATACTGGTGCCACTACTTTCCTGGTGAACAGCTTGCACCCACCATTCTGTAATTCCAAAGACAATGTTCTGGGCTCACTGACAGGCAGAGCAAGCAAAGGGAGGAGTCAGGATTGTAGGGACAGCTTGGGTCAGTCAGAGATTGGAGTCAGTCAGAGATTGGAGTCAGTCAGAGACCTGGAGTCAGGCAGAGATTGGAGTCAGTCAGAGATTGGAGTCAGTCAGAGATTGGAGTCAGTCAGAGACCTGGAGTCAGTCAGAGATTGGAGTCAGTCAGAGATTGGAGTCAGTCAGAGATTGGAGTCAGTCAGAGACCTGGAGTCAGAGATTGGAGTCAGTCAGAGACCTGGAGTCAGTCAGAGATTGGAGTCAGTCAGAGACCTGGAGTCAGGCAGAGATTGGAGTCAGTCAGAGATTGGAGTCAGGCAGAGATTGGAGTCAGGCAGAGATTGGAGTCAGTCAGAGATTGGAGTCAGTCAGAGATTGGAGTCAGTCAGAGACCTCAAGTCAGTCAGAGATTGGAGTCAGTCAGAGATTGGAGTCAGGCAGAGATTGGAGTCAGGCAGAGATTGGAGTCAGTCAGAGATTGGAGTCAGTCAGAGACCTGGAGTCAGTCAGAGATTGGAGTCAGTCAGAGATTGGAGTCAGTCAGAGACCTGGAGTCAGTCAGGGATCCGAAGATCAGAGTTAAGAGAGTGGTGCTGGAAGAGCACAGCTGGTCATGCAGCATCCGAGGAGTAGGAGAATTGACGTTTCAGGCATAAGCCCTTCATCAGGAAGTACATCAGGAAAGACTGACCTGGAATCAGTCAGGAGCCAAGTATCATTCAGTTTCCATAAATCAATTCACATGATTGAGGAGCAGAGAGCTAGGAAAATCCCAAACCTAGTGATGTTAAGCTTATGGCAGTATCTTCTATTGAATCAGGAGGTGGGCCATGTCACAATGGTTATGTTGCCCTGACAGATGAATTCTCATTCCCACAATGCACCGTCACATCGTCGGTCCATCCTACCTCAGTACGGTCTAGCACATCTGAGCGACTTATGAGCAAGGAGCTGTAGAGTCAGCTCCCCATCCTGCCTGAGAACTTAGCTCTACATTTCTGCATTTGTAAAGACTATTTTAGTTTTTGTGTTTTACAAAATTGTGGGTTGAAGTGAGGGAGAAGTTTTAATTATTCATTTGTGGGATGTGGGCATCGCTGGCTAGGCCCAGTATTTATTGCCCATCCCTGATGACCCAGAGGGCAGTTGAGCGTCAGCCACATTGCTGTGGGTCTGGAGTCACATGGAGGACAGGGCAGGTAAGGATGGCAGTTTCCTTCCCTAAAGGGCATGAGTCAACCAGTTGGGTTTCTCCCCAACAATGGACAACAGGCCAGAACTGTGGCTCCCACTGCCTTCTAGCACCAGGGGCCTGGGTTCAATTTCACCCCCAGGCAACTGTCTGTGTGGAGGTTACACGTTCACTCTGTGTCAGTGCGGCTTTGTATCTGGTCTCCTCCCACAGTCCAGAAATTGGCAGCTTAAGTAGATTGGTCATGGGAAGTTCAGGGTTCCATGGTGGGATGCTCTTTGTAGGCCCAGTACGGACTGCTCTCACACTGTTGTTGGGATTCTCTGAAAAGGGTCGTGATCATCATTGGACTCTTAATTCCAGGGTTTATTTTATTGAATTCAAATTCCACCACTGGGGGATCCAAACCAATATGACTTGGGTTTCTTGATTACTTATCGAGCGGTGACACCACCAGGCCATCTCCAGCGCCAGAATTTCACAAGGATCGCCGCAATTGTATTGGAAAAGCAAGTAAAGGTGATGCTCATTGTCAGCATTGTTTATACAGCTGATTGACCAAGCAGCAGGCTGGAAAGCTGGAGTGGGATGTGATGACCAACACACTGACTCATAAACGTCGATCTAGGGCCAACCTTTACACAAGATATATGGAAAATTCCAGGTTATTTGGCCAAAACTAGGGGGTCGACTTTTACAGGAGATCGACTAGTACTCGAGTATATACGGTATTTCCGTTTGGCGGAGCGAAGTGGTATGGTCTCTACCAGCTCAGGAAGTGTCGTTCTGTACTCTGCAGTCAAACCCCACTTCGAACATGAAGAAAGCTCGTTTATCTTTGTTTCAGCAGCAGGTGCAAGCCATGGCTTTTAACGTGTAAAGCAAAGACATTTTTGGTCAGATATCGATGGTGACTGAGTAGGGAGCTCCTGTCAGTGCTCATTGGTTCTCTCCGTTCCTTCTCTTTTCTTAAGTTTTTTTAATCTCTCTCTTGTGCTTTCTTTTCTCTACCTTTATCTTTCCTCTTCTGCAAGTGTCTTGGAGCAGAGCATGGATGGCCAGTGGGCCTGGAGCGAAGCTGGGACAGCCAATGTTCTTGGAGCAGAGTGGGGATGGCCAGTGGGCCTGGAGCAGAGCGGGGACAGCCAGTGGGCCTGGAGCGGGGTGGGGATGGCCAGTGGGCCTGGAGCGGGGTGGGGATGGCCAGTGGGCCTGGAGCGGGGTGGGGATGGCCAGTGGGCCTGGAGCGGGGTGGGGATGGTCAGTGGGTCTGGAGTGGAGTGGAGATGGTCAGTGGGCCTGGAGCGGGGTGGGGATGGCCAGTGGGTCTGGAGTGGGGTGGGGATGGTCAGTGGGCCTGGAGTGGGGTGGGGATGGTCAGTGGGTCTGGAGTGGAGTGGAGATGGTCAGTGGGCCTGGAGTGGGGTGAGGATGGTCAGTGGGTCTGGAGCGGGGTGGGGATGGTCTGTGGGCCTGGAGTGGGGTGAGGATGGTCAGTGGGTCTGGAGCGGGGTGGGGATGGCCAGTGGGTCTGGAGTGGAGTGGGGAGGGTCAGTGGGTCTGGAGCGGAGTGGGGATGGCCAGTGGGCCTGGAGTGGAGTGGGGAGGGTCAGTGGGTCTGGAGTGGAGTGGGGATGGTCAGTGGGTCTGGAGTGGGGTGGGGATGGTCAGTGGGCCTGGAGTGGAGTGGGGAGGGTCAGTGGGTCTGGAGTGGAGTGGGGATGGTCAGTGGGTCTGGAGTGGGGTGGGGATGGTCAGTGGGTCTGGAGTGGAGTGGGGATGGTCAGTGGGCCTGGAGTGGGGTGGGGATGGCCAGTGGGCCTGGAGTGGAGTGGGGAGGGTCAGTGGGTCTGGAGTGGGGTGGGGATGGTCAGTGGGCCTGGAGTGGAGTGGGGATGGTCAGTGGGTCTGGAGTGGGGTGGGGATGGCCAGTGGGTCTGGAGTGGAGTGGGGATGGTCAGTGGGTCTGGAGTGGAGTGGGGATGGTCAGTGGGCCTGGAGTGGAGTGGGGATGGTCAGTGGGTCTGGAGTGGGGATGGCCACTGGGTCTGGAGCGGGGTGGGGATGGCCAGTGGGTCTGGAGTGGAGTGGGGATGGTCAGTGGGTCTGGAGTGGGGTGGGGATGGCCAGTGGGCCTGAGCAGAGTGGGGATGGTCAGTGGGTCTGGAGTGGAGTGGGGATGGTCAGTGGGTCTGGAGTGGGGATGGCCAGTGGGCCTGGAGCGGGGTGGGGATGGTCAGTGGGTCTGGAGTGGGGTGGGGATGGTCAGTGGGTCTGGAGTGGGGTGGGGATGGCCAGTGGGCCTGAGCAGAATGGGGATGGTCAGTGGGTCTGGAGTGGAGTGGGGATGGTCAGTGGGTCTGGAGTGGGGTGGGGATGGTCAGTGGGTCTGGAGTGGGGTGGGGATGGTCAGTGGGCCTGGAGTGGAGTGGGGATGGTCAGTGGGTCTGGAGTGGGGTGGGGATGGTCAGTGGGTCTGGAGTGGAGTGGGGATGGTCAGTGGGCCTGGAGTGGAGTGGGGATGGTCAGTGGGTCTGGAGTGGAGTGGGGATGGTCAGTGGGTCTGGAGTGGGGTGGGGATGGTCAGTGGGTCTGGAGTGGAGTGGGGATGGTCAGTGGGCCTGGAGTGGGGTGGGGATGGTCAGTGGGCCTGGAGTGGAGTGGGGATGGTCAGTGGGTCTGGAGTGGAGTGGAGATGGTCAGTGGGTCTGGAGTGGAGTGGGGAGGGTCAGTGGGTCTGGAGTGGGGTGGGGATGGTCTGTGGGCCTGGAGTGGAGTGGAGATGGTCAGTGGGTCTGGAGCGGGGTGGGGATGGTCAGTGGGTCTGGAGTGGAGTGGGGAGGGTCAGTGGGTCTGGAGTGGGGTGGGGATGGTCAGTGGGTCTGGAGCGGGGTGGGGATGGTCAGTGGGTCTGGAGTGGGGATGATCAGTGGGTCTGGAGTGGGGTGGGGATGGTCAGTGGGTCTGGAGTGGAGTGGGGATGGTCAGTGGGTCTGGAGTGGAGTGGGGATGGTCAGTGGGCCTGGAGTGGAGTGGGGATGGTCAGTGGGTCTGGAGTGGGGTGGGGATGGTCAGTGGGCCTGGAGTGGAGTGGGGATGGTCAGTGGGTCTGGAGTGGAGTGGGGATGGTCAGTGGGTCTGGAGTGGGGTGGGGATGGTCAGTGGGTCTGGAGTGGAGTGGGGATGGTCAGTGGGCCTGGAGTGGGGTGGGGATGGTCAGTGGGCCTGGAGTGGGGTGGGGATGGTCAGTGGGTCTGGAGTGGAGTGGGGATGGTCAGTGGGTCTGGAGTGGGGTGGGGATGGTCAGTGGGCCTGGAGTGGAGTGGGGATGGTCAGTGGGTCTGGAGTGGGGTGGGGATGGTCAGTGGGCCTGGAGTGGAGTGGGGATGGTCAGTGGGCCTGGAGCGGGGTGGGGATGGTCAGTGGGTCTGGAGTGGGGTGGGGATGGTCAGTGGGTCTGTCAGTGGGTCTGGAGTGGAGTGGGGATGGTCAGTGGGTCTGGAGTGGGGTGGGGATGGTCAGTGGGTCTGGAGCGGGGTGGGGATGGTCAGTGGGTCTGGAGTGGGGATGGTCAGTGGGTCTGGAGTGGAGTGGGGATGGTCAGTGGGTCTGGAGTGGAGTGGGGATGGTCAGTGGGTCTGGAGTGGAGTGGGGATGGTCAGTGGGTCTGGAGTGGGGTGGGGATGGCCAGTGGGTCTGGAGTGGAGTGGGGATGGTCAGTGGGTCTGGAGTGGAGTGGGGATGGCCAGTGGGTCTGGAGTGGGGTGGGGATGGCCAGTGGGTCTGGAGTGGAGTGGGGAGGGTCAGTGGGTCTGGAGTGGAGTGGGGATGGTCAGTGGGTCTGGAGCGGGGTGGGGTCAACCAGTGTGTGTGCATGTGTGTGTGTGTGTGCGCGCGTGTGTGTGCCTGTGTGCGTCTGTTTGTGCATGTGCAGGTGTGTGCGTGTGTGTGTGCATGAGTGTGTGCATGTATATGTGTGTGTGTGTATGTGTGCGTGTGTGTGTGTTTGTGTGCATGTGTGTGCGTGCATGTATGCGCGTGTATGTCCGTGTGCGTGCATGTGCGTGTGTGTGCATGTGTGTGTGCATCCACGTGTGCGTGTATGTGCGTGCGAGTGCGTGTATGTGAGAATGTGTGTGTGAGTGTGTGTGTGTGAGTGTGTGTGCGAGCGTTTGTGTGTGTGAGTGTGTGTGTGTGTGTGTGCGTCTGTGTGTGAGTGTGTGCGCGTGTGTGTGCGTGTGTGCGTGCGCGTGTGTGAGAGTGTGTATGAGAGTATGCCTGTGTATGAGAGCGTGTGTGCTTGTGTGTGTGCATGTGTGTGTGGGTGTGTGCGCATGTATGCGTGCGTCTGTGTGTGTGAGAGTGTGTTTGCGTGTGTGTGTGTATGCGTGTATGCATGCATCCGTGTGTGTGTGTGTGTGCATGTGTGTGTGTGCGTGTGCATGCGTGCATGTGCGTGCGTGCATGTATGCGTGCATCCGTGTGTGTGAGCATGTGCGTGTGTGCATCCATGTATGCATGCATCCGTGTGTGTGTCTGAGAGTATGTGTGTGTGTGTGCATGTTGGCATGCATGTGTGAGTGTGTGTGTATGCATGCATGTATGCGTGTATGTGTGCCTGCGTGTGTTTGTGCGTGTGTTTGTGCGTGTGTCTGTGCATGTGCGTGTGTGTGTGCATGTGCATGTGTGTGCATGTGTGCGTGCGAGTGTGTGTGTGAGAATGTGTGTGTATGTGTGTGTGTGAATGAGTGTGTGTGTGTGTGTGTGTGCGCGTGCATGTGTGTGTGCACGTATGTGTGCATGTGTGTGAACGTGTGTCTGTGTGAGTTTGCATGCATGTATGTGTGTGTGCGTGCGTGTGTCTGTATGTGTGCGTGCGTGTGTGTGCATGCATGTGTGCGTGCGTGTATGTGCATGTGTGCGTGCATGTGCATGTGCGTGGGCATGTGTGTGAGCGTGCGTGTGCGTGTATATGCGTGTCCGTGTGTGTGAGCATGTGTGTGTGTGTGCGTGCATATATGCGTGTGTCTGTGTGTGTGTGTGAGTGTGTGTGCATGTGTGTGTGCGTGTGCGCATTTGCGTGTGTGCATGTGTGTGCGCACGTGTGTGTGCATGTGTTTGTGCTTGTGTGTGTGCGTGGCGTGTGTATGTGTACGCGCGTGTGTGTGCGTGCTTGCGTGTGTGTGTGCGTGTTTGCGTGTGTGTGCATGTGTGCACGTGTGTGCGTGTGTGCATGTGTGTATGTGCAGGTGTGTGTGTGTGCGTGTGTGTGTGCATGCGTGTGTGCGTGCATGCGTGTGTGTGTGCGTGTATGTGTGTGTGTTCATCTGCATGTGTGTGTGCGTGAGTGTGCATGCGTGTGTGCGTGTATGTGTGTGTGCGGTCCGTGTGTGCGTGCATGTGCATGTGCATGTGTGTGCGTGTATGTGAGTGTGTGTATATGTGCGTGCATGTATGAGCATGTGTGTGTGGCGTGTGCATGTGTGTGTGCATGTGTGTGTGTGTATATATGTGCGCGTGTGTGTCTGCATGTGTGTGTGCGTGTGCTTGTGCGTATGTGTGTATGTGTATGTGCGTGTGTGTGCATGCATGTATGTGTGCGTGTATATGTGCGTGCATGCATGTGTGCACGTGCGTGTGTGCGTGCCTGTGTGTGTGTGCGCGTGCGTGTGTGTGTGTGCATGCGTGTGTGTGTGCATGTGTATGTGTGCGTCTCTGTGTGCGTGTGTGTACGTGTGTATGTATGTGTGCATGTGTGTGTGTGTGTCTGCGTGTGTGCATGTGTATGTGTGCGCGTGTGTGTGTGTGCGCGTGTGTGTGAGTGATCACGTGTGTGTGTGTGCATGACCGTGTGTGTGTGCGTGTGTATGTGTGCATGTCCGTGTGTGTGCGTGTGTCCGTGTGCGTGTGTGTGTCTGTGTGTGTGTGTGTGTGTGCGTGTGTGTGTCTGTGTGTGTGTGCGCGCGCGCGCGCGTGTGTGTGTCCGCGTGTGAGTATGTGCGCGTGTGTGTGTCTGTGTTTCTCTGTCTATATGTGTCTGTGTGTCCGTGTGTGTGTGTGTGTGCGTGTGCACGTGTGTGTGTGTGTGTGTCTATGTGTGTGTGTGTGTGCGCGTGTGTGTGCGTGTGTGTGTGTCCACGTGTGTGTGCGCGTGTGTGCGTGACTGTGTGTGTGTGTGCATGACCGTGACTGTGTGTGTGTGCGTGTGTGCATGACCGTGTGTGTGTGTGTATGTGTGCGTGTCCGTGTGCGTGTGTGTGTGTCCGTGTGCGTGTGTGTGTGCGTGCGTGTGTATGTGTGCATGTCCGTGTGTGCGTGTGTGCGTGCGCGTGTGTGCGTGTGTGTGTGTGTCCGTATGTGTGTGTGTGTGCGTGTGTGTCTGTGTGTGTGTGTGTGCGTGACCATGTGTGTGTGTCCCCATGTGAGTGTGTGTGTGTCCCCATGTGAGTGTGTGTGTGTGTGTCCGTATGTGTGTGTGCGCGTGTGTATGTGTGCATGTCCATGTGTGCGTGTGTCTCTGTGTGTGTGTCCGTATGTGTGTGTGTGTCTGTGTGCGTGACCATGTGTGTGTGTCCCCATGTGAGTGTGTGTGTGTGTGTGTGTCCCTGTGTGAGTGTGTGTGTGTGTGTGTGTGTGTGTGTGTGTGAGTGTGTGAGTGTGTGTGAGTGTGTGTGAGTGTGTGTGTATCTCTTTATTTAATGAGTGGGCAGCTTTATCGGACTGTGGTGTCTTTACTTTAATTGTTCATTTGTGTTGAAGCCCGTATATGATTGTTTCAGAATATGTACTTATGTGTAGGTTATATGTTTGAGTGTGAGTATATATATATATATATATATATGTTCGTGTATCTATATATCTGATCATATGTGAATATGTGTGATTTTGCATGCGAGTGTGTTTTAAGCACAATTATGTCGATATATGTGTGTATTTCTGTGCTTGAGTATATGTGTATGACAGTGTGAGTGTGAGTGTGAGTGTCTGTGTGTGTGTACCTCTCTGAGTGTGGATTTATGTTTGTTTATCTGTCTATGTGTGTGAATTAGCCTCGTGCATCCATGAACGTATGTGTGTCTATATATCATGTACACGTCCATATGCATTTGTGTGTGTGTTACAGTGAATCCATGCAAGTGTTTATGTGTGTATCTGAGTGCGTTCATGTATATCTGTGTGAGGCATGTTTCTCTGTTACAGAGCGATTTTATGCCCCTGTGTTTTACAGGGGAAGTGTTACGTTAGGGGTGATATCCTGCAGCTTTGCTCAGGGATTGGACAGGCATTTTGCAGAGTTGTAGCAGAATGTTTTCCTTTGCTATCCAACTGCCCGGGGGTGGGGGGGGAGCGGTGTGGGGAGGTGGGGGGATGAATAAACTGGGTGGGTCCAGCAGAAATCGTGTGTACTATTGCCAACATTGAGCTGATGTAACTGTCTCTTTGCTGTATGATCTGACATGTTGCCCTGCTGACTCATTGGGAAGATATTTTCAGTCCTGGCCTTCAGCAATGTTCATGCAGAAATGCAAAACCCTCCTCTCCCCGCTGACTGAAGGGTCGAACAAATGACACGTTGTTTCGCTAATAATCTGGAGGAAGAGAATAATCTGGAAGGGATCATATCTTTGATTGCCGCTTTCCTCCCCTCCGTCCCTGGGGCTGTTCACTTTCTCAAGGGTGGAGCAGCCAAATGCCGGGCCTCATCGCCAGACCAACAGTCTCAGAATCTGGGGCACTGCTCAAGTACAGTCTGAGATAAAGCTCAGGCACAGCCACAGAATTCAGGGTATTCCTCAGATACAGAGATGGAATTTAGGGTGTTGCTCAGGTACAGTCGCAAAATCTGGGGTAATGCTCAGGTACAGTCGCAAAATCTGGGGTAATGCTCAGGTACAGTCATAGAACCTGGGGTAATACTCAGGTACAGTCTGGGCCGTAGAGGGGCCTTCTCTATCAAGCCCTCAATTCGAATTCTGTCCAAGTTACTCTGGACATTTTTAACGGCTTCCTTGTGCCTGCCCAAGGATAGCCTTGCCGGAGTAATAATTATGGTCTCATCTGTCTGAGTTGAGACAGACTGTCTAGTCCTTTTTTGGCTAGTACACTTGGTGCACGGTGCCGCCAATAACAACCGTGCGGGGCGGTTATTCTCCCGGTTCCCCACCCAACCGGAATTTTCAGTGTTAGCCATAATCGCCTCCACCAAAATTGGATTTAATCTGACCGAAAGGTCACCAGCCGTCTCGTACCTTTTCTATGAGGTCGTGTTAGCCGGCCTGATCAGAGTAACGCTTTAACAACGGGATAAAACAATAAAATGGTCAGAAAAGCAAAGTACAGGTTAAAACCGCGGTAAAACCAACCATAAGGTCAAGGTAAAACCATCAGTAAAAACCAGACTAAAACTCTCCAACAGATAAAACTGTCAACCCGTTTAGCTTCCTCTTCCAGGCCGTTACCAGGGGGAACCACGAGGAGGTTCGACCTTACTTTGTGATCGACAAAATGCGTAAAAACGAATCACAAAGGTGACTACACAGGCACCGGTCGGAGACCAACAACCTTAAAAACACTGTAGTCACATCTCCCCAAAAAGGGGTAGTCCTATAATCAAACAGGAACCGTGACAGTTTTGTATCGAGTAAGCTGTTTCTATAAGCCTGCCTTCAATGTTTTGACCACTCTATCTGCCAGACCATTGGATGATGGATGGAATGGAAATGTCCTTACATGTCAAATATCATTCGACTTCAGGAACTACTCAAACTCCCTGCTGGTACATGATGACCCGTTATCTGTTACCAACACCTCCAGGAGTCCGTGTATTGCAAAAGACACTCTCACCTTTTCAATGGTCATCCCCGTTTTTGACGACGCGCGTCCAACCACTTCGAGTGGGCGCCCACAATGGCTGAAAGCATCGAGCCCCATGTGAGGACTGGCATTGCCGAGGTGGAACCAAGTCTAAGGTTCGCCCAGCCACTCCCACGAAAGTGGGGCAATTGCCGACAGCACGTTTGTCCCTGCTGGCACGCTGGGCACTGCCCCACCAATGCGGCTATGTTGGCATCCAACCCTGGCCGCCGGATGTGACTGCTCATCAACACCTTCATTTTGGTAGCCCCTGGTGGAGTGCAGCCAGTACCTGGCGGCGACCTTTGCTCGGGACGATCACTCTCGTTGTCCATAATAAAATGTCGTCCCCTGTGGTGATCTGGTCCAGAAAGGTTTCAGGCCTGACTGTAATGTCCCTTTTGTTTCCGCCCCCCCCCCCCCCCCCCCCCACCACCCCCAAACACCACCAACTGTTTTCGTTTTGCCAGGACAAGATCTTTTAGTGTCTACAGTCTGATATTGCCAGCGGTGACCATAGGGGCGTCCAAAAAGTGTGAGATCAGAATGGACTCTGCCCCTGGTGATGACGTCGGTGGTGGATCTGTCAGTGAGAGATGGCTCAAGGCTTCCACATTTGCAACATGGCCTCCCAGATGGTGCTCCAACTTGTAATTGTACCAGACCAGTGAGAGTTTACTGGGGGGATTAGCCCCCAACAGTGCCAGAACATTAGGGAATTAGCCCCAACCCCTGTGTGGGGATTATTGGGCAATTGTTTCCACACCAGAGTCAATATAAGAGAGAATGATTCCACTCCAGTGTCATTGCATTGGAGAATTAGCCCCACTTGGAGCTTAGGTCATATTGTTCTGAGTGGTCCAGCATGGAGCTGTATCAGGACCTGGTCTGGTGGAGGAGAATCGTTGAATCATAGATGCACAGAGTCATACCGCACAGATCCTTCAATCCAATTAGTCCATGCCCAACACAATCCCAAATTAAACTGGTCCCAACCGCCTACCTCCGGCCCACATCCTTCCAAACCTTTCCTATGCATGTATCTATCCAAATGTCTTTTAAATGTTGTAATTGTACCAACACCCACCACTTCCTCAGTAAAAAAAAAGTGCCCCTCATGTCATTTTCTAAATCTCTCCCATCTTACCTTAAAAATGCGTCCCCTAGTCTTAAAATTCCCCCATCTGAGGGAAAAGACAACTACCATCAACTCTATCTACACCTCTCACTATTTTATAAACCTCTATCAGGTCGCCTCTCAACCTCCCAAGTTCCAGTGAAAAAGTCCCAGCATATCCAGTCTTTCCACAGACCTTCAAACCTTCCACACCCTGGTAAATCTCTTCTGAACCCTCTTCAGCTTGATGACATCCTTCCTGTAACTGGGCCATCAGCACTGGACACAGGAGAGGCCTCACCGATGTCCCGTTAAATTTGGCAGGAAACAACTTGCATTTCTCATTAAAGTGGTCTTCCTCTGTCCTTTGTGGTTGAATTAAGTTTCACGAGGAGTGAGGGGTAGATAGCGAGGAAGTGCCAGGCCTGGAATAACCGTATCCAGCACCTGGACCAGAATTGAGTGAAGGATTCAATCCTGCTGAGCGTCAGGCCTTGTACTACAACAGCGACCAGGGGCAACATTTGCTCATGACATACAGCATTAGAGCTGCCTGATGCAGGAGCCGTGCCCACTAACCTGCCCCCATTCTCTGACCCATGATCACAGGCTGTTTATGTCACCCAGCCACCTTACAGGAAAGAGCCTGGTCCAACTCACAAAGCGCTCAGTCAAAATATCCAAGGGAAACCCTCAGGCAAGTGATTCTGTAAATAAATTGGAGTGAATTAGTTACCTGGAGTGTTTTGTTGAACTCAGCTTAGAGCAAGGGGCCAACCGGACATCTCACTAAAAGCTGGTCTAGTCTGAGACTAGAAAACGCATCACACCATCAGCGATGGAATGGAACAGGCAGATGAGATAAACTCGCTGTTCAGGTATTGTTTCCATTGACAAGCCCTACATCTGATTCGCGATGGGCTGATTGGCCTTCTTCCTCTGGAACTAGCCTGCTTTAGTACAAAACAGAATGGGGGTGTTTGGTCAGACTGTGCCATCATGGTTAACCTTACTGGACTGGTAATCCAGATACCTGGGCCCATGGTTAACCTCACTGGACTGGTAATCCAGAGACCTGGGGTCATGGTTAACCTCACTGGACTGGTAATCCAGAGACCTGGGGTCATGGTTAACCTCACTGGACTGGTAATCCAAGAGACCTGGGCGCATGGTTAACGTCACTGCACTGGTAATCCAGAGACCTGGGGTCATGGTTAACCTCACTGCACTGGTAATCCAGAGACCTAGGGTCATGGTTAACCTCACTGGACTGGTAATCCAGAGACCTGGGGTCATGGTTAACCTCACTGGACTGGTAATCCAAGAGACCTGGGCCCATGGTTAACCTCACTGGACTGGTAATCCAAGAGACCTGGGCTCATGGTTAACCTCACTGGACTGGTAATCCAAGAGACCTGGGCTCATGGTTAACCTCACTGGACTGGTAATCCAAGAGACCTGGGCTCATGGTTAACCTCACTGGACTGGTAATCCAGAGACCTGGGCTCATGGTTAACCTCACTGGACTGGTAATCCAGAGACCTGGGCTCATGGTTAACCTCACTGGACTGGTAATCCAGAGACCTGGGCTCATGGTTAACCTCACTGGACTGGTAATCCAAGAGACCTGGGCTCATGGTTAACCTCACTGGACTGGTAATCCAAGAGACCTGGGCTCATGGTTTCAGACAGTCACACTTAAAATCCCACATTCAGGTAGCGAGGTTAGGGAAGGCAGTGGCCTAGAGTGGTATTATCTGTTAACCCAGAGTCCCAGGTAATGTTCTGGGGACCTGGGTTTGAGTCCAGCCATGGCAGGTGGTGGAATTCAAATTCACTTAAAATCTGGAATTAAAAGTCTAATGGCAACCATGAAATGATTGTGGGGGAGATACCCATCTGGGTCACTCGTGTCCCTGAGGGAAGGAAACTGCCATCCTTACCTGGTCTGGCCTACATGTGACTCCAGACCCACAACAGTGTGGTTGCCTTGGAGCTGCCCTCTGAAATGGTCCTGCAAGTCATGCAGTTCAGGAGAAAGTCTTTGCTTCACATTCCCCAGTCTTCTTTTGTTCCTCATATTCTCCAAATGTATTTGCAAACAGGGAGCTTTTACGTTAAATAGCTTTACTTCAGACCAAAAGAGCATGAAACAGAACAGTTCCCGTTTATGAAATGCCTTTCATGACTGTGGGGTAGGCCACAGCCACTCTACTGGAAAGAGTGTCCTTTTGGAGCACTGTCAATGTTATGGCCCGGGAAATTAGCAGCAGCAAGACTGTGCACAGAGTGATCCCGTCAATGCTAAGTCAGCTGCTGTAATGAGGTCAGTAGGGGACAGTAGGGGACAGTAGGGTACAACTCCCCAACTTTTCGCCCAAACTGGAATCCTTGATGTTAACGTGGTGGAACCCAGACCAGGTCTTGGTTATGACATCGCTCATGGTACACAGCCCTGGGACTTAAACCCGTGACAACAAATGTGGGATGGAGGTGGGGGGAGGGGAGTGTGCTAGAATCTGAGCTTCTCAAGTATAAACAGCGCGATCCCAAGAACAGCAAGGCATTGCCTGCTAACATGTGAAAGAATGAGCTCCTGCTGTGGTTGACAAAGATGTACAGTACCAGATTCTACTCGGATCACTGGGCCAGTCTTCAACCTCTTCCAGCACACTGTGTTGTCTGACCTGCTGAATCCTAGATTCTCTACAGTGTGGAAACAGGCCCTTCGGCCCAAGTCCACACCAACCCTCTGAAGAGTCACCCGCCCACACCCATTCCCCTATTACTTGACATTTACCCCTGACTAATGCCCAGGACCTACACATCCCTGAATACTATGGGCAATTTAGCATGGTCAACTCACCTGACCTGTGCATCTTTGGATTGTGGGAGGAAACCGGAGGAAACCCACACAGACACGAGGAGAATGTGCAAACTCCACACGGAGAGTCGTCCGAGGGTGGAATCGAACCGGGGACCCTGGCGCTTTGAGGCTGTCCCTACTGCATGGGCCACTCCCGAGAGTGCCTTGCATGGTTTTCCACCCCATCATCCCTATTGAAGAGAACATTGGGGGAGTTACAGGGTGAGGAGACCTGGACTCTGCAGGCCTCATGAAAATCTGTTTGAAGACGGTTAATTTATGAAAATCCACCTCTGTTGCTGAAAGACAAGTGTGGAGCGCTGGAGCAAAATAACAGCAATATAAACAATTTTTAAAAACCTGAGGTGAAAGTCAGCGGGAGTGTGTGAGAGAGCTCGAGTCCTCAGGTTTGAGTGAGGCCCACACTCTCGGGACTTCTCATAGAGCCATAGAGCTGTACTGCAGAGAACCAGACCCTTCGGTCCAACTCGTCCGTGCTGACCGGATAGCCCAACCTAATCTCGTCCCCTTTGCCAGCACTTGGGGCCCATATCCCTCCAAACCCTTCCTTTCATATACCCATCCAGATGCCTTTTAAATGTCATAATTGTACCAGCTTCCACCACTTCCTCTGGCAGCTCAGTCCACACAGGCACCACCCTCTATGTAAAAAGGTTACCCATCAATTCCCTTTTAAATTTTTCTCCCCTCACCCTAAACTCTAGTTCTGGATTCCCCAACCCCAGGGAAAGACTTTGTCTATTTGCCCTATCCATGCCCCTCATAATTTTGTAAACCTCTATAAGGTCACCCCTCAGCCTCCGACGCTCCAGTGAAAACAGCCCCAGCCTGTTCAGCCTCTCCCTACAGCTCAAATCCTCCAACCCTGGCAACATCCTTGTGAATCTTTCAAGACGAACACCATCCTTCCAATAGCTCCTACCTATCATCTTTGCATCTTCCTAATTGCTGAGGGAATCCTCTGGAATCACTGAAAATTCGGATTGAAATCTTTTCTTTGTTATTTATTCGTTTTGTGGGACATGGGCGTTACTGGCTGATCCAGCATTTCTTGCCTGTCCCTAGTTGCCCTTTGACTGTGAGCTGCAGCCCACGGTGGAGGTGGGGGGGGGGGGGGGGGGGGGGGGGTGGATCTTCCAGGATTTGGACCCAGCAACATGGAAGAAAAGGCGATCTGTTTCCAAGTCAGGGCGGTGAGTGGCTTGGAGGGGTACTTGAAAGTGGCGGTGTTCCCTTGTGTCTGCTGCCCTTGTCCTTCCAGATGGAAGTTGTCGTGGGTTTGGTAAGTTACAGTCTGAGGATCTTTGGTGAATTCCTGCAGTGCATCTTATAGATGGTAGACACTGCTGCTACTGAGCACCAGTGGTGGACGGAGTGGATGTTTGTGGGTGTGGTGTTAATCAAGCGGGCTGCTTTGTCCTGGATGGTGTCAAGCTTCTTGAGTGTTGTTGGAGCTGCACCCATCCAGGCACTTGGGGAGTATTCTATCACACTCCTGACTTGGGCCTTGTAGATGGTGGACAGGCTTTTTGGAGTCAGGAGGTGAGTTAATCGCAACAGTATTTCTAGCCTCTGACCTGCTCTTGGAGCCACAGTGTTTATGTGGTGAGTCCAGTTCAGTTACTGGTCAAAACTAACCCCCCAGGATGTTGGCAGTGGGGGAATCCAGTGATAGCTGAATGCCAGGGGGCAGTGGTTGGATTGTCCCTTATTGGTGATGGTCATTGCCCGACATTTGTGTGGCGTGAATGTTACCTGCCATTTTTCAGCCCAACCTTGGCATTGTCCAGATTTTGTTGTATTTGAACGTGGACTGCTTCAGTATCTGAGGTGTCACAAATACTGCTGAACATTGTACACTCATCGGCAAACATCCCCACTTCTGACCTTAAAATGGAGGAAAGGGCATTGATGAAGCAGCTGCAGATGGTTGGGCCTTGGACACTCCCCTGAGGAACTCCTGCAGAGATGTCCTGGAACTGAGATGACTGACCCTCCAACGACCTCCCCCCATGTTCCACCTTTTGGGGCAAATGTCAGCAACTGTGTCGGGCAGCTCTGGACTGACAGAGATCGTGCATGTGCCCAAAGGGTTTTTAATGATGGCACAGACACAAGGATGCTAACCTTTCACAGGGTGACAATTTGTTGCAGGAATGGTGTGTGGTAAGTTAGGGGTGGAATGGTACTGGGAAGGTCGTTAATGAGGCACACTTTGTCAGACATGGTGAGAGAACTGGATAGGCCTTACTGCGCAAACCCCCCAAAAAAGGCTAACAGAACTCGCCCTTCATCACCTGGTCACCATAACGACTGCGAGATGTTCTCATCTTGAAACCTCAAGAGACGTCTTGTCCTGTACACAATGAGAAGACAATGTTTGTGAGAGGCCCCTCAAACTCAATTGCGAACATAGCTGGCTAAAAAGGGGTTCATGTGATACAGGTTAAGGGCAATGAAGGTTAAGAGCAGAAAAACGAGGGCGAGGTTTAGAGAGGCGGTTTTCGACGTTGGGGCCTACGCAGTTAAATGCACAGTCTCCAGTGACGGAGCAGGGAAAGTTGGGGATGGTAACTAGTGGGATGCAATCAGGGTGTTGGGGGGTCTAGGGGAGATTACAGTGATAGGGAAGGGTGTCGTATCTGGAGAAGTTAGAGAGTTACACAAGGGTGTAGGGATGGAGGAGGGTACGGAAATAGGGAGTGGTGGAGGGATGGAGGAGGTTATGGAGATAGGGAGGGGTGTAGGGATGGAGGATGTTACACAGATAGGGAGGGATGTAGGGATGGAGGAGATTACAGAGATAGGGAGGGATGTAGAGATGGAGGAGGTTACACAGATAGGGAGGGATGTAGAGATGGAGGAGGTTACAGAGATAGGGAGGGATGTAGAGATGGAGGAGGTTACAGAGATAGGGAGGGATGTAGGGATGGAGGAGGTTACAGAGATAGGGAGGGATGTAGAGATGGAGGAGGTTACAGAGATAGGGAGGGATGTAGGGATGGAGGAGGTTACAGAGATAGGGAGGGATGTAGAGATGGAGGAGGTTACAGAGATAGGGAGGGATGTAGAGATGGAGGAGGTTACAGAGATAGGGAGGGATGTAGGGATGGAGGAGGTTACAGAGATAGGGAGGGATGTAGAGATGGAGGAGGTTACAAAGATAGGGAGGGATGTAGAGATGGAGGAGGTTACGGAGATAGGGAGGGATGTAGGGATGGAGGAGGTTACACAGATAGGGAGGGATGTAGGGATGGAGGAGATTACAGTGATAGGGAGGGCTATAGGGATGGAGGAGATTACAGAGATAGGGAGGGATGTAGGGATGGAGGAGGTTACACAGATAGGGAGGGATGTAGAGATGGAGGAGATTACAGAGATAGGGAGGGATGTAGAGATGGAGGAGGTTACACAGATAGGGAGGGATGTAGGGATGGAGGAGGTTACACAGATAGGGAGGGATGTAGAGATGGAGGAGATTACAGAGATAGGGAGGGATGTAGGGATGGAGGAGGTTACACAGATAGGGAGGGATGTAGAGATGGAGGAGGTTATGAAGATAGGGAGGGATGTAGAGATGGAGGAGGTTACACAGATAGGGAGGGATGTAGGGATGGAGGAGATTACAGAGATAGGGAGGGATGTAGGATGGAGGAGATTACAGTGATAGGGAGGGCTATAGGGATGGAGGAGATTACAGAGATAGGGAGGGATGTAGGGATGGAGGAGGTTACACAGATAGGGAGGGATGTAGAGATGGAGGAGGTTATGGAGATAGGGAGGGATGTAGAGATGGAGGAGGTTACACAGATAGGGAGGGATGTAGGGATGGAGGAGATTACAGAGATAGGGAGGGATGTAGGATGGAGGAGATTACAGTGATAGGGAGGGCTATAGGGATGGAGGAGATTACAGAGATAGGGAGGGATGTAGGGATGGAGGAGGTTACACAATAGGGAGGGATGTAGAGATGGAGGAGGTTACACAGATAGGGAGGGATGTAGGATGGAGGAGATTACAGTGATAGGGAGGGATGTAGAGATGGAGGAGGTTACGGAGATAGGGAGGGATGTAGGGATGGAGGAGATTACAGAGATAGGGAGGGATGTAGGGATGGAGGAGGTTACACAGATAGGGAGGGATGTAGGGATGGAGGAGATTACAGAGATAGGGAGGGATGTAGGGATGGAGGAGGTTACACAGATAGGGAGGGATGTAGGGATGGAGGAGATTACAGAGATAGGGAGGGATGTAGGGATGGAGGAGGTTACACAGATAGGGAGGGATGTAGAGATGGAGGAGGTTATGGAGATAGGGAGGGATGTAGAGATGGAGGAGGTTACACAGATAGGGAGGGATGTAGGGATGGAGGAGATTACAGAGATAGGGAGGGATGTAGGATGGAGGAGATTACAGTGATAGGGAGGGCTATAGGGATGGAGGAGATTACAGAGATAGGGAGGGATGTAGGGATGGAGGAGGTTACACAATAGGGAGGGATGTAGAGATGGAGGAGGTTACAAAGATAGGGAGGGATGTAGGATGGAGGAGATTACAGTGATAGGGAGGGATGTAGGGATGGAGGAGGTTACGGAGATAGGGAGGGATGTAGGGATGGAGGAGGTTACACAATAGGGCGGGATGTAGAGATGGAGGAGATTACAGAGATAGGGAGGGATGTAGGGATGGAGGAGGTTACACAGATAGGGAGGGATGTAGGATGGAGGAGATTACAGTGATAGGGAGGGATGTAGAGATGGAGGAGGTTACGGAGATAGGGAGGGATGTAGGGATGGAGGAGGTTACACAATAGGGAGGGATGTAGAGATGGAGGAGATTACAGAGATAGGGAGGGATGTAGGGATGGAGGAGGTTACACAGATAGGGAGGGATGTAGAGATGGAGGAGGTTATGGAGATAGGGAGGGATGTAGGGATGGAGGAGGTTACACAATAGGGAGGGATGTAGAGATGGAGGAGGTTACACAGATAGGGAGGGATGTAGGATGGAGGAGATTACAGTGATAGGGAGGGATGTAGAGATGGAGGAGGTTACGGAGATAGGGAGGGATGTAGGGATGGAGGAGGTTACACAATAGGGAGGGATGTAGAGATGGAGGAGGTTACACAGATAGGGAGGGCTATAGGGATGGAGGAGATTACAGAGATAGGGAGGGATGTAGGGATGGAGGAGGTTACACAATAGGGAGGGATGTAGGGATGGAGGAGATTACAGAGATAGGGAGGGATGTAGAGACGGAGGAGGTTACGGAGATAGGGAGGGATGTAGGGATGGAGGAGGTTACACAGATAGGGAGGGATGTAGGGATGGAGGAGGTTACGGAGATAGGGAGGGATGTAGGGATGGAGGAGGTTTCAGAGATATGGAGGAATGTAAGGATGGAGGACGTTACAGAGATAGGGAGGGATGTAGGGATGGAGGAGGTTATGGAGATAGGGAGGGATGTAGGGATGGAAGAGGTTATGGAGATAGGGAGGGATGTAGGGATGGAGGAGGTTACAGAGATAGGGAGGAATGTAAGGATGGAGGAGGTTACAGAGATAGGGAGGGATGTAGGGATGGAGGACGTTACAGAGATAGGGAGGGATGTAGGGATGGAGGAGGTTACAGAGATAGGGAGGGATGTAGAGATGGAGGAGGTTACAGAGATAGGGAGGGATGTAGGGATGGAGGAGGTTACAGAGATAGGGAGGGATGTAGGGATGGAGGACGTTACAGAGATAGGGAGGGATGTAGGGATGGAGGAGGTTACAGAGATAGGGAGGGATGTAGAGATGGAGGAGGTTACAGAGATAGGGAGGGATGTAGGGATGGAGGAGGTTACAGAGATAGGGAGGAATGTAAGGATGGAGGACGTTACGGAGATAGGGAGTGGTGTAGAGATGGAGGAGGTTACAGAGATAGGGAGGGATGTAGGGATGGAGGAGGTTACAGAGATAGGGAGGGATGTAGGGATGGAGGAGGTTACACAGGTAGGGAGTGTCTGAAGTAGTCGGAGACACAGATGAGAATAATTTATGCTCTGAATGCTGTCTGACAAAGAACTGCAGGTCAGTGAGGAGAAGACAGAGGGCTGGGTGGTGTCTGGGTTTAACACTGAGTGCCTGATTCCATACCTGCTGGTGTGAGTAGAGCCTATCATGGTATTCCTAGTAAGCAGCCCCAGTTGGGTACTGAAGGCATTGCCTGGCATCCACTCCTCTTCTGAACTGAGGTCAGTGGGCTATCATGAAGCGATCACAATTGATCCTGAGATGGGAAAGGGTAAGATCCAGTCATTCTAATCATTACCAAGTAACCACTCCCCTCCCCCCACCCCTCCACCCCCACCCCGATCCCTCGCGATGGACAGGGACAGGCCCGAGGATTTGGGAAAGGTACAGAGCTGGAGTGTGATGCCTTGGGCGATCAGATGGCCTGACCTACCAAGCCCAGTTAGGACGTAAGAACCACAGTGGAGAGCCACCAATTGGGTAATAAGTCTGAACAAGTCAGTCTCTTCAGGAAAGTGGAGGAGAAAATGGACATTATTCTCCAAGAAACAAGCCCTTCCTGAGTGTTCCATTGAGATCTCAAAGGAAGAGTTAGCATGAGTTCTCCTGCAGACTGAACGTTAGGAGAAACACCAACAGTGAGTGACTCAGTGATGGTACTGAGGGATTGTGATTGATCGATTAAGCCCCGTATCTTATCGGATGAGATGGTTGGTCATTTTCAATGTGTTTAACCAACACTGTTTTGCTTCAGAAATTATATCAATGCGTAGAGGAAGCTGTATTCTGTGAAACTGCAAGAGAGGAAAGTAGTTCCATTTGTATCCCGCCTTACCGCCAATTGAGTAATTTGGAAAAGTAGTCCCTGTGGTAGTCTATTAATTATGGGCCAAACACAGGCAAATGAGACTCGTTCATATAGAGAACCTGGTTGGCATGGATGAGTTGGGCCGAAGGGTCTGTTTCTGTGCTGCAGCACACTATGAGAAAAGTAAGGATGGTATGCTTCAGTTTTACAGGGTATTGGTGAGACTACATCTCGAATACAGTTTTGGTCTCCTCAAGCAAGGGACGATGTTCGAGGTAACTGAGAAGATTCACATGTTTGTGTTAATGGATGAACAAATGATGATTTATTGTCGCTTGTATCTACAATGAACAACACAGTAGAATGGGGTGAAAACCTTCAAATGTCACCATAAGCTGTTGCCATTTGTATATTTTAAGAATAAGAAGATAAAACTTCCTTCTGAGCCCTGAGCCAACTGACCAACAGCTCTGAATGGAAACCTGCTCTGTACCCAACAACATCGGAGTCACCACGCTTCAGGCCCACCTCAGCGACAGGCCCCATGCTGGACCTGCACTCACCCCACAACCAGGAGCCCCGCCCTGACCATCCCTCCCCATGAGTCTTTCACTGCCACCGTTGCCTTGACGACAACCAGGTGACCCCAGCTCCAGGCCTGCCAGAGCCAGGAGCTGCTGCTGCCGCCACCTTGCTGGTGACCAGCAGGCTCTGTTTCGGGCCTACCGTAACCAGGAGGCCCTGGATCCGCTGCCACAGGCTTAGGTCACCACCTCGCCAATGCCTTGAGTTCCCGCTCCGGGCCCACCACAGCCAGTAGTCCCCTACCTCGCTAAAAGTCCCCCTTCGGACACTCCTCTCCTGGAGGTGTCACCTTCTCCACCGTCCTCCCGACAAGTAGAAGATGAAGAAAAAGAAAGAAGACAATAAGGGTAAGGAAAGAAGGAAGGAAGCAGCGAATCTGGAGCAAATAGGCCCAGGAGCCCAAACACGGCCTAACTTGCCAGGACGCCATCTTGAGCATGTACTGGAACAGATCACTTGAAATGTCCACCTTGGTGGCATCTCACCTTCAAAGATAAATGCAAAGCGAATACTTTCCCACAGATACAGTCCTGAGTGCTGCCTGAATCCCCGAGTGGTGTTGTACTCTTTTGTACAAACGAGTGAAGCCTCATAAAGGAAAAGACCTAAACGACAGCTCGTCTCTTGATAATGCCCCATGATTTCTTCTGGGTCCTGCTGCGTTCGGGCAATTTGTCTTCAATTCCCAGGGCTCCAGGGCAATCCTGGTGGAATGGCAATGTAAGGTGGGGGAATGAAATCTTTTGACTGAGTATGAGTCCTGACCAGGGGAGATTCAGGATTGTGATTCCTTCCAAGGCCAAATAGTCTGCTGACAATCAAAGTCTTCTCTTTGGTCCTCCTGTTCACAGTTGGGAAAGCCATAGGTATTGGAATTGGGATGAGGGGTGTTATAATGGATGATGAGTTGATTGTATTCCCAGTGAATTCCCAAATTCTGCTCTTTTGATCCTACATGCTTGAATCATAGAATCCCTACAGTGCAGAAACAGGCCATTCAGCCCAATAAGTCCATACCTCTGAAGAGTAACCAACCCCGACCCATTCCCCTACCCTATTCTCTACATTTACTCCTGACTAATGCATCTAACCTACACATCCCTACACATCCCATTGAACACTATGGGCAATTTAGCATGGCCAATTCACCTAACCGGCACATCTTTGAATTGTGGGAGAAAACTGGAGCATCCTGAGGAAACCCACACAGACACGGGAGAATGGTTTGGGGCCTTGTAAGAGATATTGAGGTCGGAAACCTTGGTACAGTGTTAACTGTGAAGCCTACTTCTGAACTGACAGGATGTAGGGGTCAGACTGGGGGCTGCTGACACTGGGCTGCAGAGGTGGAGAGAAAAGACAGAGACTATGATGTGGGAGAGGTTGTTCAGGAGGAGGGGAGATCTGAAAGTGTTGGGGGAAGCATTTGGTTAGCAGGAAGGAGTGATCTGGAGTGGATGATGAGATTAACAGAGAGAGAGAGAGAATCTCTGGGAAGGAAGAGATGATCGAGAGATGGGATAGGAAGGGAGCAGGTAATCCTGAGGGAAGTGGAGATCAGGGAAGGGGACAATCAGGAGGGAGGCTCCATCCAAGTTCACTTGCAGCTGTTTATGAATGAAGAACATTCTTGGCAGTGTCTTTAAAGAGCTTTCATTGAGTTCATCCAGACCCAATTGTGTTCAGGGTTTGGTGAGGGGACACTACCACGCCAGCCTTACCCACATGGCTGGCATAAGCAGGGTGGGCCAAAGGGTCTCCGTCCAAGCTGTCAATCTCCCGACGTTCCTAATGCCCAATGTGGAGTGGCATACTCCTGGCCCAGAGTGTGAGTTCTCATTGCTGTCCAATGGGAAGGCTGGTCAGGGCTGGCTCCACTGTCAAGACAACCAAGGCAGGGAACACGGGCAGGAGCTTCGATAAGCTACGCTGGCACGCTTAGAGGTTGGCACAGCATGGTGACTCAGACTCATCGCATCCTCCCTAATCCGCGGTGCTGGAAGCCAATCCTAAGGTCCACTCTGCTGCCCCTTCACGTCAATGAAAATTAATCCCATTTAAAGAAAACCTTTCAAATCCAATTCCAAGCCTGGGCATTGAAGAATTGCTGCCAGCCCTTTTATGCCCGCTGTGTGATGGAAGTGACTAACCCTTAACCCTAACCCTAACCTTAACCCTAACCCTAACTCTGACTCCTGGGCCTGAGCATATGACCCTGAAGCGTGGTGGGACGGTGAGACCAAATGTCTTCATTGACTGTACGGTGCCTGCACTAGTGCATGTCCACTTTGGCCAGGCCCAAAGGCACTCGCTGATCTGCCCCCTGTACTGGGATGGTGGTGTAGGGAGGGAGATGGGACATGGTTTACTCCCAGTACAGGAGCCTTGAACCGATCCACAGCCAGAAATGGAGGAGCGACCCCCTCACAACGTCGAAGACGGCATTCCACATGTACACAGGTCGGGATTAGAGCAGTTAGGTGGTTGCCGCAGATCCGATGGGCTGAAGGGCCTCACTGTGCACTGTAGGCCTCTGCGATTCCACACCATGTCAGGTAAAAGAAACCTTGGAGCCTGTGAATCCCCTCGCTGGCTCATTTCGTGTGAGTGCTGACACACCTAACACCAAGTGCCCACCACTGGGTACTACCTCCTCCTCTGAACAAGGTGGCACATCGGGCTGCATCTGGACAGGGGGGTGGGAATTGCATGAGAGCAGATTCCTGCAAGACCAGATGGTAACAGGACAACAGAGGCCTCTCCTGGCCACAGCACAGCTCGGGCTTGGGGGCTGATGGGAAATTGGTGTGAAGTTGTGGGGGGTGGTGACCTTTGATGGGAAGGTATTGCCTCCACACTTCCTGGTGGAGTCAGGGCCTAATCTAGCATTGAGGGTCTCGGTAGTCAGCGCAGCATCGAGGGCCGAAGGGCCTGTACTGTGCAGGAATGTTCGATGGATTTAGCTGTGAGCCCTCAGTAGCACTGACAATTGCCAATGACAACTCAAAGCCCTCTGGCTATCTGACAGCGTTGCCATAGATACAGCAATGTGGGGAGTCCAAAGATTGAAGCTGGCTCTCTCGGGGCTGAACATCAGGAGACGCATCTTCCCACAGTCAGTACTGTAAGTTCGGAACTCTCAAGCCGGTGAGGCTGGGCTGGGCTAATTCTAACCTCTCCTCAGGCCCAGGAACCATTGAACTGAGGGGTGCAAATGGAGTCAAGATACACGATGATCCACATTGTCGCTGAACAGGAGGATGGGGCCTGTATGGACTGACCAAACTGGATTGCAGCTGTTCAAGAAGGCCCTCACTAGCACCTCCTCATGGCTAACCAGGGACAAGCAATAATTCCTGGCCCAGCCAGCAATGCCCAGATCCCACGAGTGAATTTTAAGAGATCGCGAGTTCCTAAAGACTAGAACAAGATTGTCACAGATAGTAAGGGAGCTCATGAATTTTGATGATGATTAACATATTTTCCTCAGTTCCACTTTTTCCGAACAGTGATCAAATCTGGGCGACTAGTTCCAGTTTTCTGACTGTACAATATAAATTGGAATACTTGCATGGTGGATGCATAGAGGGGCAATGCCCAATGTCCTGTTTTTTAGATAAAAACACTTCACATCAGTGTAACATTCAGCTGTGCCGGATGTGTTGGAGTTCTCTGGTGTCCTGACCAGGGAAACTGCCTCTCGAAATCAGATTGACTCATACCCTCAAACACTAAGCCGAAACCTTCTTTTGTTGATATTACCTGGTGATGCATAGAATACAGCTAACTGTCCCCTCCCCTGTGGCCTCACAGCATCTGCAGCTCGGCACCCACCGCAAAGTGTCTGCGCTGAAGCTGCACGTTTCAAAGCCTTATCACAGGCAGGAGGAAATGCACCTTGGAAAGTCTCCGACCCGGATGCATCACAAACCAGCAACTGCTCTGCCCAGGACCTCACGAAAGTACAGAGAGCTGTTAAAACAGCCCAGCCCATCACAGAAACCAGCCCTCCTACCATTGACTCCATCTACACTTCACCCTGCCTTGGGAAAGCAGCCAGCATAATCAAAGACCCCTCCCAATCCGCTCATACCCTTTTCCACCCTCTTCCATCAGGCAGAAGGTACAGAAGTGTGAAAATGAGTACTAACAGATTCAAGAACAGCTTCTTCCTCGCTGTTATTCCCGAATGAATGGACCTTTCATACTAGAGTTGATCTTTCTCTGCATCTTCCCTGTAGCTGTGACACTATATTCTGCATCCTGTTGTATTGCCCTGATTATTTATGCAATGATGTGGAGGAGCCATTGTTGGACTAGGGTAGACACCAAAAGCTAGTGCTTCCAAATAAACCTGTTGGAGCATAATCTGATGTTGTGTAATTTTTAACTTTGTACTTCTATAAGGTATGATTTGTCTGGTTAACAAGCAAAACAATACTTTTCACTGAATCACATGACAGTAATAAGTCAAACCAAAATTTATAATCAGGTGTGCTTTGCTCTGGATTGCAGCTGTTCAAGAAGACAGCTCAATAGCACTCCCTCATGGCCAACCAGGGACGAGCAACAATTCCTGGCCCAGCCAACAATGGCCACGTCCCTCCCACAAGTGAATTTTAAGAAATCAAGAGCTCCTAAGGACGAGAACAAAATTGTCACAGATAGTAAGGCAGCTCAGGAATCCAGACCCTCCAATTCACTCTTCATCCTCAGTCATCATCTTCATTCCATTAAATATCCTTCGAGTTACTGCTCTGTTCTGCATCAATAAATTTGGGTGATTCAGATACAAATGGCAAACTTGCAGAAATCTGAACAGAGTGCAGGGTATGTGGGACAGCTCCATAGGCAGCTATGAGCATTGTCCTTCTTTACAACACTCTCTCTGGTCTCAGCCCTCCCTCCCTCCCTCTCCCCCTCTCCTTTAGTAATCTCCTCCAGTACTATAACTCGTTGAGATCTCTGCCAACCCCCAGTTATAGCTTTTATGATTTTTACTGTTTCAACACAAGAGGCTGTGCCTTCAGGTGCTAAGCTCTGGAATTTGCTTCATAACAAACTCTTAGAAACCCTACAGTGAGAAGGCAGGCCATTCGGCCCATCAACCCCCTCTGAGGAACACCCAGATCCATCCCCTCTACCCTGTTCCTATAACCCTGTATTTCCCATGGCTAATCAACCTAAGCTGCACATCTTTGGACTGTGGGAGGAAACCAGAGCACACCCACACAGACACAGGAAGACTGTCTGTGTGGAGTTTGTATATTTTCCCCAGGTTTGCGTGGGTTTCCTCCGGGTGCTCTGGTTTCCTCCGACAATCCAAAGATGTGCAGATTAGGTGGTTTGGCTGAGCTAAATTGCCCCATAGCATCCAGGGATGCGTGGGTTAGGTGCATTAGGGTCAGAGGATATATCTGGGTGAAACACTCTTCAGAAGGTCAGTGTGGATTTATTTGGGTGGAATGGCCTGTTTCCACAGTGTGGGGATTGTATTCTATATAACGTGCAAACTCCACACAGACAGTCACCCAAGGCTGGTATCGAACCCGGGTCCCTGGTGCTGTGAGGCAGCGGTGCTGACCAATGAGCCACCATGCTGCCCCAACCTTGCTCTCAACCACTCTGCCCTGGTCCACTGAAGTACTGCTTCGTGTCTATCCTGCTTTGGCTCCATACCCAATATCTCCTAATGTGGCAGATCTCACTCCTGTCAAGATTTATATTGCGGTTGCCGCACGAATGTAGGTTGTTGTTGTCATCAGGTGGTAGGATGGGGTTTGAGGCTTTGTGGGGGGGTGGGGGGTGGGAGGGGGTGTTCCCAAATGTACCTCGCCAGTCACATTGAATATTGTCTGAGTATTTGTCAGTGTAAATTGCTTATCTGAGTGTTAGTCCAGCAAACATAGGAGATGTAACAATCGATGGAGCGATTGGAAGGGACGGTAGCACATTAACAACACAAAATACTGCACAGTGGACAGCCAGTTATGTACCTCCCACACTCCCACAGTATATAAGATCCATGTCAATGTTTAAGTGGGAATGACCCCATATCAGGTACAGAGTCAGACAGGACATTGTTTCTGTAACCAGGGAAACGCCAACTTGGCTGAGCCATCGTATATTGCTTGGCCAAATGGGACCCCACAGAGCTGTAAAGTCATCACCCAGCTTCAGAGTGAGTGGTAGCGTCCCTCCCTCTGAGCATGGAGGCCCTGGGTTCAAGTTCCCACCTGCTCCTGAAGGTGCGCTGCAACCTCTCCGAACTGGTTGACCCGATGACGTCAAGGCGGGAACACTCCACTTTGACCTTTAAACCCCACAGCAGCGGAAGCTCCATTCGGGTTGCTAACTTGGCCCAGCGGGCTGTGGGAAAGGTTCTGTTTCCTACGCCCATCGCCGTCAGAGACCGGCGCCAGGACCTTGAATTCTCCCACCTGTTCAAAACGAATTCGAAACCTCAACACCTGCTCGAATTGGCAAGACTTGGTTACCTCATGGAGTTGTTGGTCCAACCAATCTCGGCCGAGCATAATCCCAAACTAATCTAGTCCCACCCGCCTGCTCCTGGCCCATACCCCTCCAAACCTTTCCTATTCAAGTATTATTCCAACTGAGTTTTAAACGTTATAACTGTACCCACATCCACCACTTCCTCAGGAAGTTCATTCCACACATGAACCACCCACTGTGTCAAAACATTTGCCCCCCCAAAATCTCTCTCCTTTCACCATCATAAACATGACCTGTGCAGGGTGTGTTAGTGACCGAACAAAACTGCACTCCATTTATATTAATTCTACGCAAATTGTTCCTGGGACAGAAATTCCCAACTCTGGGTGGAATGATGACTTTGAACGTTTAAAAAGCCCTGGGGTTGTTGAGTAGTGGGAGACAGAAACAACAGGAAATGAGTGTTTGGTAGTGACAGTCCTAGTTGGAGGCTCTGCCCTCCAGTGTAAATGTGCTATGATGATATCACTCAATGATAAGTGGGTGTTAAAACTAACTGCTCTGGCACTGAATACCTGAGGCTGTTTCTCACACCATAAACATTGTTCCAATGAAAATTTATGAGGCAATCGCGCGCACACACACACACACACACACACACACACACACACACACACATACACACACACACACACACACACACCCTCAGGAGGATCTCAACATTGTTGAAGGATTGCATTCTGAGGCGTTTGCAGAGTGGCACGCTTGGGAAATGGAGGCCCTTACACATTGTTCTACCGCGGTGGGGGAGGGGGGGGGGGAGGGTTCTGCTGTTTCACAGGCACAGTCAGGAGGCTGGAGGAGGTTCTAGTCCAGAGTCTGTCTGGGTGTAAACTGACCCTCACTGGCTGGCCACCCCAATCCTGAGGCCAAATCTTCAAAGTGCATCTCCCCACATAATTGAGACTGGAACTCACTGCCGCACCATCTGAAATGTTGTCTTTTAAGTGAAAACTCAACCAGAGTGGCAGGATTGTTACCCAATGCCAATCTCCTCTCTTTCCACCTGCTGGTATGATGGCTTAGTGGTTAGCACTGCTGCCTCACAGCACAAAGGTCCCAGGTTCAATTCCAGCCTCAAGTGACTGCCTGTGTGGAGTTTAGACATTTGCCCTGTGTCTGCGTGGGTTTCCTCCGGTTGCTCTGACACCTTCCCACAGTCCAAATGATGTGCAGGTCAGGTGGGTTGGCCACAGGACATTGCTCATAGAGTCCAAAGATTAAGTGGGTTAGCTATGGGCAATTGTAAGGTTGTGGGAATGGGGGGGGTTATGGGTGGGATGCTCCTCTTCAGAGGGTCAGTGTAGACTCGATGGGCTAAATGGCCAGCTTCCATGCTGTAGTGATTCTCCTCACATCCTTGCACACCATTTCTATCTAAATACCCACCCACTGCCCCTCTTCAATTGTGAACCTGTCTCCAGGTAGCACATTCCATACCCTAATTGAAGCCTATGCTTTCTCGGTCTTTTCTCTTTTGTGAGTGGAAACAACTTCTCCCTATCCACTCTGTCCCAGCTCCAGTCACCATTTTGAAAACATCAAGTTGATCTCCTCTCAGATTTCCTCTCTCTACACAGCAGAGTGCAATCCTCTTCGAAACCAAGGTGTTACTCAGAGAGGCATTAGTAGTTATTCTTCCAAAGAGAAGCAGGAGAGTTATCCCCAATGTCCTGACCAGTATTTATCCCAAATTGGAATATCTGGTCATTGTCACATTTCAATATTCGAAATTGTTCTGCAAGCAAATTGGTTGTTGCGTTTCTGAGCACAACTTTAAAATCTGTTTTATCATAGAATCCCTACAGTGTGGAAACAGACCCTTCGGCCCAACAGGTCCACACTGACCCTCCGAAGAGTAACCCACCCAGACCCATTCTCCTACCCCATATTTACCCCTGACTAGTGCACCTAACCTACACATCCCTGAACACTACGGGAAATCTTTGGAGTGTGGGAGGAAACCGGAGCACCCAGAGGACACCCACACAGACACGGGGAGAATGGGCAAACGCCGCACAGACAGTCGACCGAGGCTGGAATTGAACCCGGGTCTCTGGCGCTGTGAGGCAGCAGTGCTAACCATTGAGCCACGTGTCACCTGACCATTACCAGCGGGAGGGCCTGTAAAACACCTGGGGGACTGGCTAAGGTTCTCAAAGGTACAATAATTCCATTTCCAGAGAGCCGGTTGCTGAAGGTTGGTGCTGACCCCCATATCTTCACTCAGTCTTACAGTGATTTACAGAGCTGAGGTCTACAACCCTGTACCTCCGAACTCAACCACAGTTTCACTAAGTAGCACCTCCAAGTGAAATTCCAGTCAATGCCCACCGCACATATCCAATTTATCTGTCTTTCTCTTTTTTTGCTAAGATTTTAAACTATGGAGCAGGGTGGAGGTGTGGAACTGAGGGTCTGAGGGCTGGAGTGGAGGAGGGTGGAGGTATGAAGTTGAGGGTCTGAGGGCTGGAGTGGAGGAGGGTGGAGGTATGAAGCTGAGGGGCTGAGGGCTGGGGTGGAGCAGAGTGGAGGTATGGAGTGGTGTGGATATGGGTATTGGGCTGGGGGCCGGGGTGGAGGGGGGGTGGAGGTACGGAATGGAGAGAAGTTGGGTATTGGGCTGGGGGCCGGGGTGGAGGAGGTTGGAGGTATGGAGTGGTGCGAAGATGGGTATTGGGCTGGGGGCCGGGGTGGAGGGGGGTGGAGGTATGGAGTGGTGTGGAGATGGGTATTGGGCTGGGGGCCGGGGTGGAGGGGGGGTGGAGGTATGGAGTGGAGAGAAGTTGGGTATTGGGCTGGGGGCCGGGGTGGAGGAGGTTGGAGGTATGGAGTGGTGTGAGGATGGGTATTGGGCTGGGGGCCGGGGTGGAGGGGGGTGGAGGTATGGAGTGGTGTGAGGATGGGTATTGGGCTGGGGGCCGGGGTGGAGGGGGGTGGAGGTATGGAGTGGTGTGGTGGTGTGGAGATGGGTATTGGGCTGGGGGCCGGGGTGGAGGGGGTTGGAGGTACAGAGTGGAGAGAAGTTGGGTATTGGGCTGGGGGCCAGGGTGGAGGTATGGAGTGGTGCGGAGATGGGTATTGGCTGGGGGACGGGGTGGAGGGGGATGGAGGTATGGAGTAGTCTGGAGATAGGTATTGGGCAGGGGGCCGGGGCGGAGGGGGGTGGAGGTATGGAGTGGCGTGGAGATGGGTATTGGGCTGGGGGCCAGGGTGGAGGGGGGTGGAGGTATGGAGTAGTGTGGAGATGGGTATTGGGCTGGGGGCCGGGGTGGAGGGGGGTGGAGGTATGGAGTAGTGTGGAGATGGGTATTGGGCTGGGGGCCGGGGTGGAGGGGGGTGGAGGTATGGAGTGGCGTGGAGATGGGTATTGGGCTGGGGGCCAGGGTGGAGGGGGGTGGAGGTATGGAGTGGCGTGGAGATGGGTATTGGGCTGGGGGCCAGGGTGGAGGGGGGTGGAGGTATGGAGTGGTGTGGAGATGGGTATTGGGCTGGGGGCTGGGGTGGAGGTATGGAGTAGTGTGGAGATGGGTATTGGGCTGGGGGCCGGGGTGGAGGTATGGAGTGGTGCGGAGATGGGTATTGGGCTGGGGGCTGGGGTGGAGGTATGGAGTAGTGTGGAGATGGGTATTGGGCTGGGGGCCGGGGTGGAGGTATGGAGTAGTGCGGAGATGGGTATTGGGCTGGGGGCCGGGGTGAAGGGGGGTGGAGGTATGGAGTGGTGTGGAGATGGCTATTGGGCTGGGGGCCGGGGTGGAGGGGGGTGGAGGTATGGAGTGGTGTGGAGATGGGTATTGGGCTGGGGGCTGGGGTGGAGGGGATGGGGGTATGGAGTGGTGTGGATGTGGGTATTGGGCTGGGGGCCGGGGTGGGTGGTCCGTGGCTGTGTGGATGGTCAGACCATATGTGCAAGCCCCTGCACCGATCTACTGCAATGTAATGTTCATCTATAATCTGTTCACCTGACTGTAACGTTTATTCTTTGAACTCTACAACTCATTTTCTAACTTCTACCATGAATTATTGTAAGGCAATGAAACATTTTTCTTCTTTATTTCTCTATTTCATATCTGAGTTTCCCGCTTTGGATACTGTTGGGGGGGGGGCTGGTGACCGACCAGGAGAAAGCCACAGTTGCCAGGTCTCTTGCACTGAGTGCTTCAGAAGGGAAGTGGGGGGAATAGGAGAGCGATAGTGATCGGAGATTCAATGGTGAGAGGGACAGACTGGAGATTCTGTGGTTACAACTGAGACTCCTGGATGGTCTGCGGCCTCCCGGGCTTGAGGGTCAGGGATACCTCGTATCGAGTCTACAGGATTTTTAAGGGGAAGGGAGAACAGCCAGAAATCGTGGTCCACACTGGTACCAACGACATAGCTAGGGAAAGGGACCTGAAAAGAGAATATAGGGAGTTAGGTTGGAAGCTAAAAGGCGGGACAAGCAGAGTAGAAATTTCAGGATTGCTACCGGAATCACAGGCTGATGAGGCTAGGAACAGAGAGTGAGCGCAGCTGAACACGTGTCTGCAGAGCTGGTGTAGGTGGGAGGGCTTCAGATATGTGGATCACTTTTTGGGGAAGGTGGGACTTGTACAAGGAGGATGGGTTGCACCTGAACTGGAGGGGCACCAATATCCTGGGCAGGAGATTTGCTAGAGCTGTTCAAGAGGGTTTAAACTAGATTGACAGGGGGATGGGAATAGCACCCCGGAGCTATGGATCAAAAGATAGAGTAGCTGGTGAGCAGGTAAATACAGAATGCAGAGTCTGAGAGGAAAGATAGATAGTTGATAAGGCAAAGTTGCAGTCAGTGTGATGGGTTGAAGTATGTCTCTTTATAACGCAGGAAGTGTCAGGAATAAGGGTGATGAACTTAGAGCATGGATGTGTACTTGGAGCTATGATGTTGTGGCCATAGCTGAGACCTGGATATCACAGGGGCAGGAATGGTTGTTGGATGTTCCAGGGTTTTGATGTTTCAAAAGGAATAGGGACGGAGGTAAATGAGGTGGAGGAACGGCATTGCTAATCATAGCTGTAGAAAGGGAGGTCATCAAGGTGGGTTTGTCTACAGAGTCAGTATGGGGCGGGGGGGGGGAGTCAGAAACAGGAAAGGTGTAGTCACTTTATTGGGAGTTTTCTATAGCCCCCCCCCCCCAGTAGCAACATACATACAGAGGAGCAGATTGGGGAGGTAGATTTTGGAAAGATGCAGGAGTAACAGGGTTGTTCTCATGGGTGACTTCAACTTCCCTCATAATCTCCTTAGTACAAATAGTTTGGACAGAGCAGAATTTGTCAGGTGTATCCAGGAAGGATTCCTGACTCAATACGGAGATAGGCTGACTAGGGGGGAGGCCATATTGGATTTGATGCTTGGCAATGAACCAGGCCAGGTGTCAGCTCTCTCAGTGGGAGAGCGTGTCGGTGATAGTGATGACAACTCCCTGACCTTTACTATAGTCATGCAGAGGGATAGAAGCAGAGGGTATGGGAAAGTGTTTAATTGGGGGAGGGGAAATTACAATGCTATTAGGCAGGAACTGTGGAGCAGGAATTGGGAGCAGGTATTCTCAGGGAAATGTGGAGTGCGGAGAAGTGCGGAGGTTGGTTAGGGAGCACTTGCTGCGAGTGCTGGATAGGTTTGTCCCATTGAGGCGAGGAAGGGATGGTAGGGTGAAGGAACCTTGGATGACATGAGATGTGATCTAATCAAGAGGAAGAAAGAAGCTTACTTAAGGTTGAGGAGACAACGATCAGACAGGACTTTACAGGGTTACAAGGTAGCCAGGAAGGAGCTGACAAATGGACTTAGGAGAGCTGGAAGGGGGCATGAAAATCTTGGCAGGGAGCATTAAGGGCAAGTTGGCGGCCAGGCTTTTGTGCGTACTTCCCCACTCCCCCCGCTCTTCTTCCCATAACCTCCCTCCCCCACCATCCCCAACCTCCCCAGTTCTTCAGCTGGCCGTTTAATCCTCTTTCCTTTACCCCTCCCCCCCCCTTCCCCCTTACCACCCACCTATCCGCTCGTGGGGCACTGCGTACCCGTCGGTGCCCTGCCTCCCCAGGGCTACAGCCAGTGTCTGCTTCCTCTCCGCATCACCCCGCCCCCTCCCCTCCCCAAGCCCTCCACCCCACCCCGGTCCCGGCCACAGTCTGGCTGAGAGCGTGGGATCTTCCTCTTGTGTACACTCTGTTCCAGCGACGGGAGATGCCAGGAGACCACGCCCGATACTTTCTGGACAGGCCCGTACAATCCGCACTAATCCCCGCTGAGTCATCGCAGCGTTACGGGAACTGCCTCATCAACACATTTCCACATGACAGGTGTAAGTGAGCCACCGCGATGGAGGAGTCAGTGCTGGGGGGCCCTCCCACATCCCCACTGGAGAAAACGGTGTATTGCCAGAGATTCGACCGGCATTTCGACAGTACACTAATAGCTTCCCACCAAAAGCCCTTTTCAAGTCCTAATTATGACCCAGTTAAATTTCTTTGAAATGGTTGCCTGGGAACTCCCTTCGTTATACATTCATTGGCCCTTGGCAGGAATTAAAGTGTTTGCTGCAGGTCTATTACACAACAAGTACAGGCACAATATGAGACATGTTGTTCCCGGTTTGTGTTCGAACAGATATCATTCAGCACGATTACATACACTGGCTCTGTAGAAGGATCAGATCAGATCTAGTTAGTTAGTTAGCTTTATTGTCATCACCAGGCATGCAAGCAGCATTGAAAGTAATGTCCCAATCATCTGCTTTCGACGATGCTCAATGATGGAGAGAGATATCGACTGAGGCATTGTGGATAATCCCTTTGTCTTTCTTTAAAATACAGGGGCAGGGTGATATCTAAGGTGGTGTGGTGGCTCAGTCATTAGCACTGCTACCTCACTGCGCCAGGGACCCAAGTTCGATTCCAGCCTTGGGTGACAGTCTGTGTGGAGTTTGCACATTCTCCCTGTGTCTGTGTGGGTTCCCTCCAGGTGCTCTGGTTTCTTCCCACTGTCCAAAGATCTGCAAGATTGGTGGATTGGCCATGCTAGATCGCCCCAGAGTGACCAGGGATGTGCAGGCTAGATGGATCAGCCATGAGGATATGCAGGGATAGGGGTGGGTCCAGATGGACTTGATGAGCCAAGTGGCCTGTTTCTGCACTGTGGGGATCCTTTGATCTACCCAAGGTTGTGGAAAGGACCTTGAGTTAATTGAGAAGATGCCATCTCCATTGGGACGGGTGTCATTGTAGCCAGTGCCCCTAGTGAATTGTCTAACTAAAGTTGGGCCTTTGACTAATTAGTGGGGAGGATTCAAGTGACGAGAAGTTTTAAAAAACTCAAATGTTTTGCAGAGCAGAATAATAGTCAGCCCCTTATGTGTGGGTAGGAAATATAATCACAAAAGAGCAACAGAAATTAGACTGGAGGGAGTAATATTGGTGAAATGCCACACCCAGACTTTATACAAATACACACAGCATTTGTAACAAAACAGATGTGTACAAATTGAAAGAAATGATTATGACTTTACAGCTATTTCGGAGACAGGGTTGCAGGGTGACCAAGTCTGGGAGTATTAAACGGTCCGGGAAAACAGGTGAAAAAGAAAATCATGGGGAATGACTTTGTTAACAAAGGGGTATTCAGTGCAGTGGAGTAGTGTTCCAGATACAATTGATGGTGATGCGGAATCAGTTTGGGTGAAAATAAGGAATATCAAGGGAGAGAAGTCACAGACCAATAAACCCTTGAAGAGTAGTCATAGAGTCATAGAGTTGTACAGCACGGAAACAGACCCTTCGGTCCATCTCGTCCATGCCGACCAGATATCCCAACCCGATCTAGTCCCACCTGCCAGCACCCGGCCCATATCCCTCCAAGCCCTTCCTATTCATATACCCATCCAAATGCCTCTTAAATGTTGCAATTGTACCAGCCTCCACCACGTCCTCTGGCAGCTCATTCCATACACATACCACCCTCTGAGTGAAAAAGTTGCCCCTTAGGTTCCTTTTAAATCTTTCCCCTCATATCTTAAACATGTGACTTATAGTTCAGGACTCCCCTCCGCCACCCCCACCCCCCCCCCCCCCACCCCACGCCAGGGAAAAGACCTTGTCTGCTTATCCTATCCACGCCCCTCATGATTTTATAAACCCCTATAAGGTCACCCCTCCGATGCTCCAGGGAAAACAGCCCCAGTCTGTTCAGCCTCTCCCTGTAACTCAAACCCTCCAACCCTGGCAACATCCTTGTAAATCTTTTCTGAGCCCTTTCTAGTTTCACAACATCTTTCCAATAGGAAGGAGACTAGAATTGCATGAAAGTAGTCAAGGAGAACATCCAATCAAAAACTAAGATATAGAAAGCAGGGAAAACTCACAGTAGGCCAGAGGATTGGGAATTTTTAGGAAGCAGGTAAGTAAAATGCCAATAAAGAAGGATAAAACTGATTTGAAAGTAAATAGGCAAGAAATATCAAAACAAACAGCAAGAGCTTCTACAGGCATATGAAAAGAGAATAGCTGAAGCAAGTGTCAGCCCCGAAAGGGAAGAATTGGTGAATTCATGGCAAGACAATGGCAGATAATTTAAACCAATGTTTTGTATTGGCCATCACAACGGAGAAAACTAGAAACATCCCAAAGATGGCAGATGAGCAAGGTGCTGAATGAGAGAAAGCTCTTGTAACAGTCTCTATCAAGACAGTCATAGAGTCATAGAGATGTACAACATGGAAACAGACCCTTCGGTCCAACCCGTCCATGCCGACCAAATATCCCAACCCAATCTAGTCCCACCTGCCAGCACCTGGCCCATATCCCTCCATACTCTTCAAAGACAAAGTCTTTGAAAAACTCATGGGACTAAAGCCGAACAAATCACCAGAGCCTGGTCTGTATCCATATGAGCTTTCATGGACATTGCTAGATTGTTGGATCACTGGTTGAAATATTTCAGAATTTACTGGAGTTTGGCAGAATGCCAGCAGTTTGGATAACCATTAACATGGCACTCCTGTTCAGGAAGGCAGCGAGACAGAAAGCATGTAACTATAAGCTGGTTAACCTAACGTTTGTTGCTGGGAAAATGCTAGGGTCTATTATTAAGGAAGAAATGGCAGGACATCGAAAGAAGCTAAATGCTATCAAACAGAGTGACCATGCTTTTGTGAAAGAGAATTAATGCCTGAGTCATTGAGGATATAACAAGCAGAGTTGACAAAGGGAAAATGATAGATGTACTCCATTTGGATTTCCAGTGGGTGTTCAATAACGTGTCACATACATGGTTATTACACGAGATAGAATCTCATGGCATAGCAGGTAATGTTTTAGAATGGATAAATACATAGAGTATAAGGATTAATGAGTCTTTTCCAGGTAGAAAAGACTTATTAGTCCGATGGCCTTAATTATTTACCAACTATAATAATCACTAGGAGGAGGGGACAGAGTACACTGCGTCTAAATTTGCTGATGATACAAAAGTAAGTGGGAGGGTGTGTTGTGATGAGGAAGTAAGGATTCTGCAAGGGGATTGGTTGAGCATGGGGACGACAATTTTGCTGATGGAGTTTACTGTAGGGAATTGTGAAGGCATGCACTGTGGTTGGAAGAGCAGAAAGGCAGACTAGTACTGTAATGGAGAGGCTGCAAACAGTGCAACAGAGTGACCTAGGTGTTCTTAAGCACATAAGACAAAGTTGGCATGCAGGTGCAGCAAGTAACTACATCAGCTAATAGAAGTTTGGCTTTTATTGGTAGGTCGATGTCGTTTAAAAATAGGGAAGTTTTATTACAACTGAACAGGGAGTTGGAGAGGCCGCACCTGGAATACTGTGTTGAGTTTTGACCCCTATATTTGAGAGGATTTACCAGCATTGGAAACAGTTCAAAATAGATCGATTCTTGGAGGGAAGGGGTTGACTTATCAAGAGCAGCTAAACAGGTTAGAGTTATTCATAAGAATGAGGGATGATCTAATTAAAACATACAAGATTCTGAGGGGACTTGACAAGGTAGACGTTGGGAAGGTGTTTCCAGCAGTGGGGCAATCTCCAAGTAGGGAACATAGTTACAGATAAAGGAGACATTCCTTTAAAACAGGACGCTGTGGGAATTTCTCCTCCTGGATGGGTAAGTGCCTGGAATTCCCTATCTGGTGGCTAGATCAGTGAAAGTGTGTAAAGAGGAAGTAGATAGATTTTGAACATTGGGGAGGCGAGGGCTTTGGGTAGCTGAAGGGCAGGGCAGGCTTGGAGATATAAGATAGTGGGATTCTGAGAAACAGTGTACTCTCCTGGGTCAACCGAAAGAGAAGTTGCTGGAGAAGCTCTGTGGAAAGAAATCAAGAGTTAACATTTCGGGTCCAGTGACCGTTCCTCAGAATACGGTGAAACGGTGCCGTGACACAGACAGGTACCCGATAAGAGAGCTTCAAACATGTAAGGTGGAGACATAAAGTGACAAGTTTGGTGCAGAAAGGGAGGTTTTACTATAACTAAGGTTTAAGAATTGAGGTGAAATGGACAGCTCGGCGAAGGTTGGTTTGGTGGGGATGGGGGTAACAGTGACCCCATTAATTGAGGGGAAGTTGGCTGGTCAGCCATTTTAGTAGGAATTGGGGTTGAAAGTGCAAGAGGTGGGTCTTGAGTGTTTGCTGTAGGCATGTGGGTAAATAAGAAAGAATCTTGAGGAAGTTACACACTTTGGGTGATAACTAGGGGGGGGAGTCAAGGTTCAATTTGACCCAGTGAGACAGAGGTAGGGATGGAGAAACATCTGAATGGAATCCCCTCCCTCAACCTCTCTCTCTGTCTCTCTCACTCTCTCAGTCTTTAAGACATTGCTTCATATCTAATGGACCAAACATTTGATCAACGATTGAACTATCAAATGAGACTTGCTTCCAAATTTAGTTCATTAATGTTCCTAAGAAGCACTTTGGGATGTTTCACTATCTTAAGGATGCTGTATAAAAGCAATTTGTTACGTCAGGGTTGGGATGGACCAATGTCAAAGTGCTGTAATAGCTCCGGCGAAATGTGTCACACACGCTAACACCTGAAGTCGCCTGTTTGTTACTGAAGCTTGCTGGTAGCGATAATGCACAAGACTTGGTATGCATGTCCTGTTTGCCTTATTTACTCTGTCTCACACCCCGTTATGATCTCCCAGGACTGAACAGGCATCTGATAGCTGCCACCTCACACTCCCTAGCAGTGGATAGAGCTTCTAATATCACCCCACACCATCACCATGAACCGCAGCCAGCACCCACCACACCCCTGGCCCCACCCCCATCAACCCCACCCCCATCAACTCTGACCCACCCACCAACGCTCTGGTTATCCCCTCCTAATTCTCTTGCTTTTTTGAGGCTGAACTGAAAGGATTTTCGATGTTCGATGGAGTCACTGGAATAGATGGTCAAGCTAAGGTCACAATCAGGTCAGCCGCGATCTTATTGAGGAGTGGAGCTGGCAAGAGGGGGGGGGGTGAATGGCCTACTTGTGCTCCAGTCATGTGTTCCTATTGCTCATAATCTCATTCTAAGATCTTCCTCAAAACCAGGGTTTTTAAGTACCTCGCCTCATATCCCCTTCCTTGGTTCAGCCCATTTCCAGGATTGAAGGCACTATCTAAAGGAAGGTGGTTGCTGAAAGCCCCACTATCAACGTTCCCATCCATTCTTCATTTATGGAATGATCCCTCTAATATTGATCTCCCCCACTTCCTCCTCCACCTCAGCCCTCTGATTTGCACAGGCCTCCCCTCACTAAGGTCTCACCATTTCAGCACTTGCCTCCCTCACAGGCGAGTGTCACCTGTCATCCTGGTCCATCCTCCATTCCCCTGCTCCTTGACCCATTGCAGACCAGCGGCCTGTTCTGAGCGTGTGCTGCTCCCTTTGACCTTGGGCCTAGTCATTGTCAAGGATGTTGCTATGGTGTCAGCTACGTGTCAGCAGGGCAAAGAGAAAACCAGAATTAGCAGTAAATCTTGTGACTGAAGCAGAGGGAAGCACCCAGAGCGAACAAAATCCTGATATTCGGTCTTCAGGTACTGCAGATCCAGGTGTGTCGGTACCAACTATTTATTTAGCTCCAGGGCTTCAGCAGGTGAAAGGGATGGTCATTGCAGGATAATTTACACAGACAGGTTTGTTCCAATCAGATGGAAAGAAAGCAGGAAATTTACATGAAGCTCGCAAGAGCTATACCATCCATTTAAAATTGCAACTCCCCCATGTTCGAATCGCTCCATGATCTTCCCCTCCCAACCTCTAGACTGCTGACTACATGTCGATGAACAGGGTAAAGAGCGTAGGCTATTCGGGGCTCAGACTGAGGTTGAATTCGACGTGAAAACAAAAGCCCAAACAAGATGTTATTTGAAAGGTGAAGTCGAGGAGCTCATGATCGGGTCTGGACAGCTGGGAAAAGAAAGTAGGGATTAAACAATCCTGTGGTTAAGGTTAGGTTTTGCTAAGCATCAGCAGAACCTCCGAGGGGGTTGGATCTCACCCGAAAGTCAACTATCCACACTCGGCTGAGTCTTGTGTTTTCACGGAAGATTGGCTTGTTGCTGTTGCTTACGGTACGGTCGAGAAGATTACAGAGATCAATCTGCATCTAATCAAACATCTAAGGGTTTCTTTGTGTTTTCCCTACCTCCCCTTGAAAGTGCAAGAATTAATCAAATCAAGACGTTGCGTTGTAACCCAAGGTTTCGAACCCACATCTGACAGGGTGGAAATGGATGAAGCTTTCAGCACTAAACTAGGAACTGCCTCCAAGCCAAGTTTATGATTCATGAACTCCGCCATATTCAGTATCCTCGGATGTTTCTGATTTAATCCTGGTGTCTTATCATTATGCACAGCCAGACTTTCTAATGCCTCCTCTTTATCAACTTGCAGCCCATTCAGTCTCTCAACAACTTCCTCTTTCACTATGACTTTGCAGTTGTCCTTCTCAGGGGAAAAGACACTGGTGAAGTTTTCATTTAGTACCTCAAACACGTTGCTTCTCATGAATCGGTAACTTGTAGAACATACTAAGCAGCATCAGAACATCTATATTGTTGGTCGGCACCATCCAAACAGCCCTCTGTCCTCACCCTCTCTGGGGCATCTGTGTTCTTCAGCTCCATAATGACTTCCTCAATCAATACTGGGAGCCTTCCTCCTTCCTTCCCTTCTCCAAGCACCTGGTTCTATGTCTTTTTGAGCCATGTCTCTGTTAACACTGGAATAAAAGGGACAAACACCAGGTCAGGTCCGTTAACACCACTAGACCAATAGTGTAAGGATTAAGTGTCTCTCAATTCAGTTGTGTGAACTGGCAACTCCAGGGCTGAGTGCAGAGCGAGTGTGTATGTAGACTAGTCGAGAAATGAGAAGCTCTTTGAAGAAAGTTACATTGACTCCAGCAGCATTGAACTGGGAGATTAAATAGATTTCGACCTCAAAACGTGCAACGAAACAAAAATCACCACAATATCATATTCCCACGTGGGTATCTGCAGCTGCAGCTCACTATTCTTACATGCCACACTTACACATTTATGTCGATGCACTGTAAAAGTAATTTAGCATTTATTGTATTCACTCTCACTCTGCGTGTTATCTATCTCCACAAATCCCTCCTGCGTCCTTCTGTTTCCTTCTTAATCTACCTCAAGGTTATTATCTACCTCCCGTGTTAGTTTAATAACTCTGTAAATCTGCCTCAGAAGGATATTGCTCCCAGACGTGTGTAGGTGCAACCATTTGGCCTGTACTGGTCCCATCTCCCCCAGAGACAGTGCTAGCATCCCAGAATCTTAAGCCCTGCACCATCTCTCCAGCCACTCATCCATCTGCTCTCCCCTTCTGTACCCATGTGAGCCACAAAGCCACCTTCCAGTTTCAGATTTGTACAGCAGATGTTAGTGTAAATTCAGCAGGAAGCCGTTCTCCTATAGATGGCATTGAGTTCGAAATATCAGCACAGCCCGATGAAAAAAATCCCATGGCCTGTATTTGTTTTTAACCCACTGTATGTAATTAGCCCAGTTGGTTTAAAAACACCTTGCGAAGGTTGCTAAACAAGCTCAGATGGATTTAAACAGTAATCCAGTCTGCAGATCAATGATCTGCCTGTCGGAACATGAGCCTAAAGAGGGTGTGCACTAACATGCAACGCTCACTCTGTTGCAGAGTGTGTATTGTAATCACATATTACCACAGGGAGTAGTTGAGGTGAATAATGTTTTGAGGTGAAGCTACATAAGGGAGAAGGGTAGGATAATGCTGAGAAATTAGGAAAGGCTAGAATGCGTAGTAAAGTGCACAGTTCTCATGGAGGTGAAGTCTTGACTTCACACTGAGGCAATGTCACCCCATCCTAAATAGGAATTGTTTCAGAACAGATCTAGCAACGTAACATTAGGCATCTGCACAGTGGCTCCATGGTTAGCAGTGTGGCCTCAAAGCGCCAGGGATCTGGGTTCAATTCCTGCATCAGGCAACTGTCTGTGTGGAGTTTGCATATTTCCCCCCTCTCCCCCCCCCCCCCCCCCGTGTCTGTGTGGGGGCACTCCGGTTTCCTCCTGCAGTCCAAAGGTTAGGTGGATTGGCCATGCCAAATTATACCATCGTGTCACAGGGATGTGTAGGTTGGGTTGGCCATTGGAAATGTAGGGTTGCAGGAAAGGGTGGCAATGCTGTTCGGAGGGTCAGAGAACACTCAATGGGCCAAATGGCCTGTTGCCACGCTTCCATTCTACGAGGTGCTGTGGGCCATCAGCAGCAATCGATTCATATTCCACGACAACCTGTCTTCTCAAGGTCCAGTGCATTCCCACCCTGTCATTCCCATAAAGTCAGGAGTTTCGATCAGGATTGCAGCAGAGCAAGTTACAGATGGAGTTACACGGTCCCTACGCACAATAAAGCAGATCAAAGCTCTGTTGTCCAGCCACATCCAGATGTGGATAGTAGTGTTGAATAAACAACCAACAGGAGGCGAGGATGCACACACATCCCCATCCCCAGTGATGATGCCAGAAGCCAGCACTAGGGTGTCAAGGGACAGCCCACAAGTTATCGTGTCATACATCAAGCAGTGCTGAGTGAAGTTAGTCCTGAGATCACCCATCACAGAGGTCGATCCCATTCACTCCACAGTGTAGCGATGAAACGGTGAGCATACACAGTTAAATCCTGACAATTGTCCGGTTGCCACACTGAACATATAGGTTTTCGAATTGAAACCAGCTATTTCGGTCCATACACAACATCGACACCTACTCAACCTTTACCCAACTCTCCTTTCCATAGAAGGCAGGGGAATCCAGTCAGACCAATATTCTAATCTGATCTGATCACTCTGAATCAAGGTGGTGCAGAGGGTCTTTGACAATCACCTTATAACCTGCTCATTGATCCTCAGCGTGTGTTCTGGTAGGCCAATGTAGCTCCTAACCCCATTACAACTTTGGGCCAAACATTGCCAAAAGAACTGAACTTAAGGTGAGGTTAAGGTGAGAGTGACAGCCCATGACATCAACGCTACTTTTCACCAAGCACAGCATCAAGGGACCCTTGCAAAAAACAAATCAATGCAAATCAGGGAGAGAACTCTCCACTGGTTGGGGACACAGCTGGCACAAAGAAAGATGGTAATGGTGGTTAGATTTCAGTAATCTCGGACACAGGACATCATTATAAGAACTACTCATGATAGTACAACCCTAACCCTAACCCTAACCCTAACCCAGGTGTTGTCCCAGACCCAACAACTTTCAACTGCTTCATCAATGACCTGCCTTCCATCATTCAGGCTTGGACTGATAAGTGATAAATTGTACAACACCTGTTTCAGGGAATGATCCTCTCCAAAGAGTGAGCATCTAGGCAATGTCCGTTGACATTCAATAACATCACCATCCCTGAACTCCCACAGTCAACATCTCATTGATCAACCTCCCATTGACTGACATCTCATTGACCAGCATCCCATTGACTCACATCTCATTGACCAACTGAGTCTCTATGATAGATCAGGACTGACCAAGTTTCTCTGATAGTCCAATACTGACTGGGTCTCTTTGATAGTCCAATACTGACCAGGTCTCTCTGATAGCCCAATACTGACTGAGTCTCTCTGATAGTCCAGTACTGACTAAGTCTCTCTGATTGTTCAATACTGACCGAGTTTCTCTGATAGTCCAATACCAACTGAGTCTCCATGATAGATCAGTACTGATCAGGTCTCTCTGATGGTCCAATACTAACTGAATCTCTCTGATAGTCCAAAACTGACCCGGTCTGTCTGGTAATACTGAGCCAGTGTCTTCAGAAGCAATAATACTAGTTCTGGTGTTCTGATCATCCTCCAACATTGCTGAATATTGAACAGTCCCTCAGTATCTCTGATAGATTCACTTATTCTAATTTTGAGCCACGGTCTCTGTCTAATTCATGATCATCCACTGGCTCTGAAGGTCCAACAGATGATCCAGTGGGAGTCTCACGCTGCGGGAGAATGCAGGAATTGCTTCACATATAACACTAAGACCATCTGGATCATTTTCTAGTAATTTATATGAACAGGAAAGATGTAATTCAGCACCTTGAGCCTCTTCCTCTGTTCGACTAGGGAGAATCTGATGTTTTCCCTTTCATCTGGCTTTGTTCTTTATCCATCATACCATTGATTAAAATATATCAGCAATCTCAGTTTTAACACATTTTAGGTGCATTCAATCAGTAAAGTGAATGGTTTGAAATTTACCGCAAGGTGGATTTGGGTACCTTAGAGCAACAAACGCTTGATTAGCTGAAGAAGAGTCACTGGGCTTGAAATGTTAACTTTGCTTTCTCTCCACAGATGCTACCAGAAACACTGAGCTTCTCCAGTGATCTGTGCCTTTGTTTCAGATTTCTGGTACCCACTGAGCTTTGTTTCCCTTGATCTGCTGCCCTTGTCCTTCTAATTGGCAGTGTCTACTTCTGGTGCGAGTAATGATTCTGGAATTTATCCTGGGTGTTTTAGCGCTGATTTTAATGAGTCTTGTAGCTCAGGTTGAGGTTCTGGATGTAGTTTTGCTCACTGAGCTGGGAGGTTCATTTCCAGACGTTTCGTCACCCTGCTAGGTAACATCTTCAGTCGGCCTCAGGCGAAGCAGTGTACATGATTCCTGCTTTCTATTTACATGTTTGGGTTTCTTTGGGTTGGTGATGTCATTTCCTGTGGTGATGTTAGATCGCGTTAGACCCCATCTACCACCTCCTGAGAAAAAGAACCGGAAATGACATCACCATAGGAAATGACATCACCACAGGACATGACATCACCAACCCAAAGAAACCCAAACATATAAATAGAAAGCAGGAATCATGTACACTGCTTTGCCTAAGGCCTATTGAAGATGTTACCTAGAAGGGTGATGAAATGTCTGGAAATGAACCTCCCAGCTCTGATTTTAATGTTGTGGCTCCCTTATTTTGGCCTACTCTCCAGAGGAACTTATTTCCCTCTCTCTCCAAGAGAGATTCAAAGTGATGATGATAGGAGCACAGGGGAGTTGAAGGGAAATGTTTTCACCTCCTGAAGGTGGTGGGGATCTGATACTCAATGGCTTTCTGCAACTCCTCTTACACTTACCCCCAGCCCTGAAGAAGGGTTACACCCAAAAACATTGCCTTCTCCACCTCCCGATGCTGCCTGGCTTGCTATGTTTTCCAGCCTCCCGCCAGTCTACCTTGGATTCCATCTTCTGCTGTTTTTTTTTGTCTCTAACCAAAGGATGGTAAGAGGCAGGATTCCTTGTCACATTAACAAGAAATAGGTTTTCCTGTTATCTGGTCTGAGAAGAGGTTGTGTTGGTGGGGGAGTTTCTAGAGAGACTATCAAAGTTCAAGACATTCTAGAGAGACTAGCAGTGGGTAAAATGACTTTTTCCCCTAACATTCTGCTAACTACTTACACTATTAAAGCTTAACACAAGGCTGAACACAAGATCCTTTCCAGACTCGAGCTGTCATGTGACCTCCTACTAATGTCAAGTAACTGTTCACATAATTGAGTATTAACTCTTTGCTCTACATTATACACTTCAAGTGGCTGAACCTACAGGGCTGAGACTGAGACCTCTAAAGTGGCATTAGCCTGGTAGCTCTTTCTTGGTTAGCACAGACGCAAGGAACCAAGTGGCTTCCTTCAATGCCAAACATTGTCCGTGTTTCAATGTTATCTACCCTGTGATCAGCTGGAACACTGCGAATGTATCACTGTTAATCTCCCATACTTAGTGTCTCCAAGTCTAACCTATGTAACCTGTCCATATCATTGAACCTCTTTAGCACTGATAGCATTTCAGTGGTTTCAATACAGTTCAATGGTAATGTCATTGACGATATGTAATTACAATGGGTCCCAATCCATTCATGAATACAGTGTGCCTGTTTGGAATGCTGGACTTACCAAGAAAGCATGTAAGTAAACTTGAAAGTGCTTAGAAACAAGCATTGAAGCTAATCCTGGGTGACGTGCGCCAAAGCTACCCTGACACAATTAAACAGATGATGATATGTTCCCTTGTTGGAAGGCAGAAACATCTCTCTCTGGGACTTTGGTGGAAAACTGTAGAGTTCCAGCTCCCAGTGCCACCATCTCTTTCAATAACCGAACAAAAGTAAATATGTCTTAAATAAGATATAGAATGACGAGAGTAAGAGGTACTGCTTTCCAAAACACATAACCAGGCAGTAAGTGATTGAGAATTTAATAAAAAATACAGCCACGTTCATCTCACGAGCTCATTGGATGTCTCTCCCACTCGGGAGAGATAACTGGTACTAGGTCACCATACCTCAGGCAAGACAAGAGGTTAACTAGAAAGAGTCAATCACAGAAACATCAGCCACTACTACTCTGCATCACAAACCAGCCATCCAGCCAACTGAGCTAACCAATCTCTGAACTGAACCAGCCAACAGGGGAGCTGGGGCATTGTTATGAAATGGGGCTCACAGTAGACCATTCACTTCTGCTCTGTAAGTTAAGGAGATGTGTGTTTTGCAACATCTTGCAATCAGTTGTGGCTGAAACGATAATAATTGTGCAATCCTTTTATGTTTTTCTGCTTTCATTGTTGTTTCGGTTACAATGATTGTCCATAGCTGGGTCATAATTTGAGATTATTTGTGATACCTGTATGATCATCACACCCTGGTATCTACTGCCACAGTGAATTTTCAATAAATTAGTTAGCAATGTAATTCGGTTACAGCTCACTCCCAGCCATGAAGATGTCTGTTTACATCCAGCTGCAATGGGTTTAGGGACCTGTAATCTGATGCTAAGTGCTGCCTGCTCTATGTTCTACAAACGTTTGGAGTGAATGACAGAACACAGAGCACAAAGGCTTTTTTTCATCTGAATTAAAGCAGATCCCAATGATTTGTTAAGAGATGTTAGCATACAATGCCATGATATTGTGTTAATTCTGCCTCTACAATGTTAGATTTTGATCTAAATGGCCTATTAGTGTAATGTTAACCCAGACGTTTTGAAATGGTACCAAATGCCATAAATGTGGGTATGTTCGCCGAGCTGGGAAGTTGATTTGCAGACATTTCGTCCCCTGTCTAGGTGACATCTTCAGTGCTTTGGGTCCTTCTGTGAAGCGCTGCTGTACTCTGTCTTGTGGAATTCATTTGGTGTTGTTCCTGTTACTTCCGTTTGTTTGGTGTGGTGGCCGGTATATTGGGTCTAGGTCAATGGAGCCTGTGGCTGAGGGCCATGCTTCTAGAAATTCTCTGGCTGTCCTATGTTTAGACTGACCTATGATCGTTGTGTTGCCCCAGTTGAATCTGTGGTCCTTGTCACCTGTGTATGGCTACAGCTTGTCGTGGTATTCAGTGGCTAGTTGGCGTTTGTGGATGCAGATTGCTAGTTGTCTGCCTGTTTGCATTATGTAGTGTTTGTGCAATCTCTGCATAGAATCCTGTAAATTAGGTTAGTCTTGCACATGATGGGTATCGGGTCTTTTGTTCTGGTGAGTTGTTGCCTGAGCGTGGCTGCCAGTTTATGGGCTGTCATGAATCCGAGTGGTTGGAGAAATCTAGCTGTCCGTTCTGAGATGTAAGTGGCTAGTGAGTTAGGTCATGGCATATACTCACCGTGTTGTTTGTCTATTAGGTGTCTGCAGACTTCTCTGACCACTCGGATTCATGTGCAAGACTAACGTAATCACTCCATCGAGAAGCACATTGACCCAGACCCAATATACCGGCCACCACACCGAACAACTGGAAGCAACAGGAACAGCACCAAATGAATTCCACAAGACACAGAACAGCAGCGCTTCACAGAAGGACCCAAAGCACTGAAGATGTCACCTAGACAGGGGACGAAATGTCTGTAAATCAACTTCCCAGCTTGGCGAACATACCCACAACCATGACAACCAGCTACAAATCTTGACACAAACATTGAATGGTAGCAAGTGTCTGTGATGTCTAGGAAGAGAAAATCCTTATGTCCTGTTCTTGAGACTATAAAAGGACGTTGGCATTTTCTTGTAACATAACCACTGGATGTCTCAACTTTCTTCATAGCCACTGGGCTCCAACAACACTCAGGAAGTCTCGACACCATCCAGGACAAAGCAGCCCGCTTGATTGGCACCATATCCACAAGCATCCACTCCCTCCATCACCGACGCTCAGTAGCAGCGGTGTGTACCATCTACAAGATGCACTGCAGAAATTCACCGTAGCTCCCTAGACAAACCCACAACGACTTTCCATTCAGAAGGACAAGGGCAGCAGATACATGGGAACACAACCTCTTGCAAGTTCCCCTCCTGACTTGGAAATGTATTGCTGTTCCTTCAGTGTCACTGGGTCAAGTTCTGGAATTCCCCGTCTAGTAACATTGTGGGTCAACCCACAGTATGTGGTCTGCAGTGATTCAAGAAGGCAGCTCACCACCACCTTCGCAAGGGCAACTGGGACAGGGCAATAAATGTTGGCCAACCAGTGATGCCCACCTCCCATGAATGAGTTTTTTTTAAAGTATGGAGGCAGCAGGTTTACTGGTCTACCTTGGCAGTGGAGAGGGTTGCCTAGTACAATCATCTGAAATTTGATGACAGATTGTACACAATTCCCTGATCATTAAAACAGAGAGTGGTTGGTGAGGCAGTTCTAGCCAACACTTCAGGAGTCAGGAATTAAAGATCAATTTATCAGTGGTGACTGGAGCATAGAGACTATGTTATTGGACTAATAACCTCAAGGTCTGGACTAATTCTGCGGAGTTTCTCAGTGTAAATTCCATGCATAGCAGATAGGAGTTTAACTTCAGTTAATTATAAGTTCTGAAGTAGAAAGGTAGACTCAGTCATTGTGACATTGAAACTACAACATAGTCATAAAAACTCATGCAGTGCCTCTAAGGCCTCGAAAAATATGTTTATGCTTTTGGATCTGATCTATGGGTGATTGTAGATAGCCCAGCAATGTGGGTTACCTTTTAACAAATAAAAAGATGCTTTTGTTTCAGTTTTCTGCAAACTCTTTCATTTATTCCGTACAAGAAAAGGTAGGCCGTTTGGAAGTCATGTGACAAAACCCAATGCATTGTGGGCCCGGCCTCCCTCCACCTCAAAGCAGCCCTCTGCAAATACCATGGCCTTTTCCCAGAATGCCTGTGACCTTTCTAGACACTGGCAAATGAGTTTCTTGTAGAGTTGAAGGGGAGACTCTGGCACAGCCTCTGAGGACTGTAGGCACAGTGATACTTTGAATAGATTGCTGAACCCCAGTCAGTGTGGAAGGAACTGCATCAGGAGTCGGTTCTGCTTCAGACAGATCCTCCATCAATCACTGTAATTGTGGCAGAGTTGGACAGGGAGGGTGGGGGAAGGCAATGAGAGCACTTTGAATATTCTTTTAGACAACTTCCTCAAGACTGGAAATGCTTCAGAGAAAAAAAAGCCCAAGGCGCAGTTAGCGCTATTGTTACACGGAGGATGTCAATCAGCAACTGTTTGGAAAGGAACCAGTGCTTCAGTGACTGCTAATCACTCTCAATTAACAGCAAGATTGTAAGTCACTCTATTTATAGAAAAAGGCGTAGTTCACGATGAAAGCAGGATGGGACTTTGGCCACCACTGCAGGTAGTAAACAAACATGTTGACTTGTGCGAGCTGCCAACTGGATTGTGGGATATATTCTCGGCCTATTTGGGGAAATCAAAGTAGGCCAGCAAACAAAGCAGCGCAAACTGATTTAGGCCCAGTGCTGTGTCAAATGTTGGCAACTGTAGGTTGACTAAATCACTCGTATCACGTAAATGAAGGATTAAATTTAGGGGCAATGTGGGCGGCACAGTGGTTAGCACTGCTGCCTCACAGCGCCAGAGACCCGGGTTCAATTCCCGCCTCAGGCGACTGACTGTGTGGAGTTTGCACATTCTCCCCGTGTCTGCGTGGGTTTCCTCCGGGTGCTCCTGTTTCCTCCCACAGTCCAAAGATGTGCAGGTCAGGTGAATTGGCCATGCTAAATTGCCTGTAGTGTTAGGTAAGGGGTAAACGTAAGGTGGGTTGCACTTTGGCGGGTCGGTGTGGACTTGTTGGGCCGAAGGGCCTGTTTCCACACTGTAAAGTAATCTAATCTAATCTAATAAAGTCACCGTGATCCTATCAGACCATGGGCCTGCTCTCGCATTACAGAAAGACAACCGCTGGTGGTTTAACCTGAGGGCCACTGCACCTCAGGTGAGGGGAGAGATTGAGGAAGGAGAGTCCTTCAGAGCAGGATAGGAATTGAATTCACGCATTTCTCTACATCACAAATGGAATATATCCAGACAACTGCAGCAGGGGCAGAATGTGCTTTCAAGCTCTGAAAAAGGTGAATCTGCCTTTTTTGGTGTCCCAGAGTTATTTTGGACAGTCATTTATAGACTCAATTATCCATACTTTCTCCTCTGAAGGCAAAATACTGCAGATGCTGTTCCAAAGAAGAATCGTACCGAACTCGAAATGTGAACTCTGTTTTTCTCTCTCCACAGATGCTGCCAGACTTGCTGAGTGTCTCCAGCATTCTCTGTGCTGGTACTTCTAACCAGCCTCATGCCTGTCACTCTGTGTTAATATGCACACGTCCACAGTCCATTGCCTGTATTCTAACTCACGCCAAGCCCGGCTTGTCCATCCTCACTGTGCTCGCTGACCTCCCGTGGGTCCAGCAATACCTCGATCGTAAGATTCTTTCCGGCTGTGTTTAAGGGAAGGTGGGTGTTACCTCCTTCAGCCCCCCCCCACCATCCTCCAGGTTGTGAGCACCAATGTCACTCGGACCTCTTGCGCAACTAAATTTTTAGGAGAAAGTGTGGACTGCCAATGCTGGAGAGTCAGAGTCGAGAGCGCGGTGCTGGAAAAAAACACAGCAGGTCAGCCAGCGTCTGAGGAGCAGGGGAATCGACGTTTCGGGGATAAGTCCTTCATCAGGAATGAGACCCGAAACCTCGATTCTCCTGCTCCTTGGATGCTGCCTGACTTGGTGTGCTTTTTCAGCACCACACTCTTGACTCGCAACTCAATTCTTCTCCCTGTACTGTCAACAGCCGCATCCCCCAGTTCTGTCAGCCCTGCAATTGGGTGTCTACACCTCCCTGTACCCCGAACGTCAGCACCTCCTTAAAACCTATCTCTTTGGCAAAGTTTTCTATCCTACTAGCTCAGTTTCAGATGACGGCTAATGCTCCTGTGAAGTATCCTAAGATATTTTACGACACTCAAGATGCTATGTAAGTGTACGTTGTTGTTGTCCCCCCAACCCCTGTTCTTTGCTGCTGTATTTTCTGCCGATGTGCACACATGCCAAGAAATTGACTTCACAGAACATCTGCGTGTGCTCAACCAATGCCCAAAATCCTCACCAATACTCTGCAGAAATCTGTTCAAGTAAACGTTCTAATCCCTTACATCTGTGGTACAAACAGCACAGCCTCTCTCCAACACACCCCACAACAGATGTCCAACAGATTGTTGAGGACGTTCAAGAGACAGAGGGAGCATACAACTCAGTTACAATTAATGAGGGATTTTTCTCATTTCCCCTCTGGAGGTAGAAGGAATTATCGTACATTTGTACTTGGAAAATGTTCAGTCAAATCAGAACAAATTAATACTCAGATGTCATTAAGATTAGTAACTGCATCCATTGCGCTCACTAAGTCTCTGTGTCTGTCTCCCTCACTGGGTCTGTGTGTCTATCTCCCTCACTCAGTCTGTGTGTCTATCTCCCTCACTGAGTCTGTTTGTCTATCTCCCTCACTGGGTCTGTGTCTCTATCTCCCTCACTGGGTCTGTGTGTCTATCTCCCTCACTGGGTCTGTCTGTCTATCTCCCTCACTGGGTCTGTGTGTCTATCTCCCTCACTGGGTCTGTGTGTCTATCTCCCTCACTGGGTCTGTGTCTCTATCTCCCTCACTCAGTCTGTGTGTCTATCTCCCTCACTGAGTCTGTGTCTCTATCTCCCTCACTCAGTCTGTGTCTCTATCTCCCTCACTGGGTCTGTGTGTCTATCTCCCTCACTGGGTCTGTGTCTCTATCTCCCTCACTGGGTCTGTGTCTCTATCTCCCTCACTCAGTCTGTGTGTCTATCTCCCTCACTGGGTCTGTGTCTCTATCTCCCTCACTCAGTCTGTGTCTCTATCTCCCTCACTGGGTCTGTGTGTCTATCTCCCTCACTGGGTCTGTGTGTCTATCTCGCTCACTGGGTCTGTGTCTCTATCTCCCTCACTCAGTCTGTGTGTCTATCTCCCTCACTGGGTCTGTGTCTCTATCTCCCTCACTGGGTCTGTGTGTCTATCTCCCTCACTGAGTCTGTGTGTCTATCTCCCTCACTGGGTCTGTGTCTCTATCTCCCTCACTGGGTCTGTGTGTCTATCTCCCTCACTGGGTCTGTGTGTCTATCTCCCTCACTGAGTCTGTGTGTCTATCTCCCTCACTGGGGCTGTGTGTCTATCTCCCTCACTGGGTCTGTGTCTCCATCTCCCTCACTGAGTCTGTGTCTCTATCTCCCTCACTGGGTCTGTGTGTCCATCTCCCTCACTGGGTCTGTGTCTCTATCTCCCTCACTGAGTCTGTGTGTCTATCTCCCTCACTGGGTCTGTGTGTCTATCTCCCTCACTGAGTCTGTGTGTCTATCTCCCTCACTGGGGCTGTGTGTCTATCTCCCTCACTGGGTCTGTGTCTCTATCTCCCTCACTGGGTCTGTGTGTCCATCTCCCTCACTGGGTCTGTGTCTCTATCTCCCTCACTGAGTCTGTGTGTCTATCTCCCTCACTCAGTCTGTGTGTCTATCTCCCTCACTGGGTCTGTGTGTCTATCTCCCTCACTGGGTCTGTGTGTCCATCTCCCTCACTGGGTCTGTGTGTCTATCTCCCTCACTGGGTCTGTGTCTCTATCTCCCTCACTGAGTCTGTGTCTCTATCTCCCTCACTAGTCTGTGTGTCTATCTCCCTCACTGGGTCTGTGTGTCTATCTACCTCACTGGGTCTGTGTCTCTATCTCCCTCACTGAGTCTGTGTCTCTATCTCCCTCACTGGGTCTGTGTCTCTATCTCCCTCACTGAGTCTGTGTCTCTATCTCCCTCACTGAGTCTGTGTCTCTATCTCCCTCACTGGGTCTGTGTCTCTATCTCCCTCACTGAGTCTGTGTGTCTATCTCCCCCACTGACCCGGTGTGTCTATCTCCCTCGCTGAGTGTGTGTGTCTATCTACCTCACTGGGTCTGTGTCTCTATCTCCCTCACTGAGTCTGTGTCTCTATCTCCCTCACTGGGTCTGTGTCTCTATCTCCCTCACTGAGTCTGTGTCTCTATCTCCCTCACTGAGTCTGTGTCTCTATCTCCCTCACTGGGTCTGTGTCTCTATCTCCCTCACTGAGTCTGTGTCTCTATCTCCCTTACTGAGTCTGTGTCTCTATCTCCCTCACTGGGTCTGTGTGTCTATCTCCCTCACTGGGTCTGTGTCTCTATCTCCCTCACTGAGTCTGTGTGTCTATCTCCCTCACTGAGTCTGTGTGTCTATCTCCCTCACTCAGTCTGTGTGTCTATCTCCCTCGCTGGGTCTGTGTCTCTATCTCCCTCACTAGTCTGTATGTCTATCTCCCCCACTGACCCGGTGTGTCTGTCTCCCTCACTGAGTCTGTGTGCCTATCTCCCTCACTGAGTCTGTGTGTCTATCTCCCCCACTGACCCGGTGTGTCTATCTCCCTCACTGGGTCTGTGTCTCTATCTCCCTCACTGGTCTGTGAGTCTATCTCCCTCACTCAGTCTGTGTGTCTATCTCCCTCACTCAGTCTGTGTGTCTATCTCCCTCACTCAGTCTGTGAGTCTATCCCCCTCACTAGTCTGTGTGTCTATCTCCCTCACTCAGTCTGTGAGTCTATCTCCCTCACTGGTCTGTGTGTCTATCTCCCTCACTCAGTCTGTGTGTCTATCTCCCTCACTCAGTCTGTGTGTCTATCTCCCTCACTCAGTCTGTGAGTCTATCTCCCTCACTGGGTCTGTGTCTCTATCTCCCTCACTGGGTCTGTGTGTCTATCTCCCTCACTGGGTCTGTGTGTCTATCTCCCTCACTGAGTCTGTGTGTCTATCTCCCCCACTGACCCAGTGTGTCTATCTCCCTCACTGGGTCTGTGTCTCTATCTCCCTCACTCAGTCTGTGTCTCTATCTCCCTCACTGGGTCTGTGGCTCTATCTCCCTCACTGAGTCTGTGTGTCTATCTCCCTCACTGAGTCTGTGTGTCTATCTCCCTCACTGAGTCTGTGTGTCGATCTCCCTCACTGGGTCTGTGTGTCTATCTCCCTCACTGAATCTGTGTCTCTATCACCCTCACTGGGTCTGTGTGTCTTTCTCCCTCACTGGGTCTGTGTCTCTATCTCCCTCACTGAGTCTGTGTTTCTATCTCCCTCACTGAGTCTGTGTCTCTATCTCCCTCACTGGGACTGTGTCTTTATCTCCCTCACTGGGACTGTGTCTCTATCTCCCTCACTAAGTCTGTGTGACTATGTCTCTCACTGAGTCTGTGTGTCTATCTCCCTCACTGGGTCTGTGTGTCTATCTCCCTCACTGAGTCTGTGTCTCTATCTCCCTCACTGGGTCTGTGTCTCTATCTCCCTCACTGAGTCTGTGTCTCTATCTCCCTCACTGGGTCTGTGGCTCTATCTCCCTCACTGAGTCTGTGTGTCTATCTCCCTCACTGGGTCTGTGTGTCTATCTCCCTCACTGAGTCTGTGTCTCTATCTCCCTCACTGGGTCTGTGTGTCTATCTCCCTCACTAAGTCTGTGTCTCTATCTCCCTCACTGGGTCTGTGTCTCTATCTCCCCCACCCACCCGGTGTGTCTATCTCCCTCACTGGGTCTGTGTGTCTATCTCCCCCACTGACCCGGTGTGTCTATCTCCCTCACTGAGCCTGGTGTCTATCTCCCTCACTGAGTCTGTGTCTTTCTTTCCTTTTTATAAATATTTTTATTGAAACAAAGATTTTTGTGAAACAATATTTCAAAACCAGTATAACAGCTGTTATAATGTCATATCAATAGGAGGAAACAAACGACTACTCTACTCTGCAAACTACCAAAACACTTAAAAAAAGCAAAAAAATCTCGGCAAAACTACAATTCAATAAGTAACCAAGGAAAAAGAGGAAGAAAAACAAATAAACAAACAAAATAAAATTAAACCTAGTTGTAGCAAGGTAACGTCAATTATATTCAATTAAAGTACTACACTCAGCGCAATCTCCCCACCACTGGGAGCAATAGCACGTAAACCCGTATTTGTTCAAGATTCATCCCCCTGCAGGCCCATGGTCTGACAGACACAACCCTTCAGGCTTCACAAAGGCCCTGATCACTATCACCGATAAGTCTACATCAGTATCATTCACAAAGGCCTGTCTTTTGTCTGTAAAACAATTTTACTTTCTGGTGCACCATACTCGTAAGGAGGTCCAGGGGGATGTGTTCCATGACTAACTGACGCCAGCTTGAGAGTCCCAGGGGATTTTCCAACACCCAACTCATCAGAATGTTCTTCCTTGCGCAGAGTGAAAGAATATTTGAACAATTCCTTCCCATGCACATCCAAAGGGGGAAGATTTGGAAGACCCAAAAGGAGGGACACCAGATCCAACTTAACCTTACTTCCCGAAACCTCTTCCACTCGCTATGGCATCCCAATACCTGCAAACCTTGTGGCATGTTTACAAGCAGCGATTAAGAGTGCCAACATCCATTTTACACTTGGGGCACGCCTGCCTTGAATTTTGCAAGCCGTTTTGGCGCCAAGTGGGCCATATGGAGAATCTTCAGCCTGGGTCCTATTGCAAATCGAGATCTTCCTAATATTTTCCCAGATATCCTCCCACACTCAAAGATGCACGGGTCAGGTGAATTGGCCACGCTAAATTGCCCATAGGAATAGATGCATTAGTCAGAGGGAAGTGGGTCTGCATGGGTTGCCCTTCGGAGGGTCAGTGTGGACTGGTTGAGCCAAAGAGCCTGTTTCCACACTGTAGGGAGTCTAATCTAATTTCTAATCTAATCTAATCTCTGCAGAAGAAAAAGAAATTGGAGAGAACATTGGAAAGAACCTATGCATATCTACTCTGTTGAGCCCTTTAAAAACCTTTAGGTTTCAATAAAGTTGTATCTCATTCTAACGAGATTTCCACCCCCAATCCTTGAGTCCAAGTTCTGCATAGCCACTCAATGCCCTTTGAAACATTACTTCCTAACAAGTGATAGAGAGTGCCACCCAAGAGGGCAACACAGTGGCTAAGTGGTTAGCACTGCTACCTCACAGCGCCAGGGACCTGGGTTCGATTTCCCCCTCAGGCGACTGGTGGAGTCTGTGTGGGGTTTGCACACTCTCCCCATGTCTGTGTGGGTTTCCTTCGGGTGCTCCGGTTTCCTCCCACAGTCCAAAGATGTGCAAGTGAATTGGCCGTGCTAAATAGCCCATAGTGTGAGGTGCATTAGTCAGGGGTATATGTAGGGAATGAGTTGGGTGGGTTATTCTTCAGAGGATTGGTGTGGACTTATTGGGCTGAAGGGCCTTTTCCATACTGTAGGGAATCTACAGTGGGCGGCACAGTGGTTAACACTGCTGCTCACAGCGCCAGAGACCCGGGTTCAATTCCCGCCTCAGGCGACTGACTGTGTGGAGTTTGCACATTCTCCCCGTGTCTGCGTGGGTTTCCTCCGGGTGCTTCGGTTTCCTCCCACAGTCCAAAGATGTGCAGGTCAGGTGAATTGGCCATGCTAAATTGCCCGTAGTGTTAGGTAAGACGTAGATGTAGGGGTATGGGTGGGTTGCGCTTCGGCGGGGCGGTGTGGACTTGTTGGGCCAAAGGGCCTGTTTCCACACTGTAAGTAATCTAATCTAATTGAGGGTGCCTGCAGACCAGAGCACTCTCCTCTCCATATCTGACTGGTAGGGATTGACCATCAACATAGTCTTTTTTTGTATGAAGTCTCAACCTGGAAGTAACGAAAGAGATCTTTCCAAGGTAGCTCAATCTTCTGACTCAGCTGCTCGAAGGACATCATGACCTCCCCGTCAAATAGATCTTCCAAACAGGAGATTCCTCTAGACTTCCATAGCTTAAAGCCAGAGTCCATCAACCCCGGCTGGAATCCCAACATTCCCACTATGGGAGTGAAAGGGGAAGTTTTTTTATAAATTGCCCTCGCCCTGCCGCATCATTCTCCATGCTTTAACTGTGTTGAGGACAGTTGAGTTTCTGCAGTGGTCCATAACAGTTCTCATCTTGTCCATAAACAACAAATTAATGAGGGGGCATTTTGTCTGGAAGGCCTCAGTGTCCAACCAGATTGATCCCAGGGTCCTGACAGCCACATTAGATAGTGAAGAACTCAATTGGTATTTCTTAAAGTCCGAAAAATGTACACCTCCCCCCCCACCACCCCCTCCCTCCACCCCCACCGTGGAAGCTGTAACTTCTCCAGCTTAATAAGAGGCCACCTATGCCAGATGAAAGATCTAAGCCAACTATAAAGCCTGTCCAGTGTTTGCCTGGGCAGCATCTAGGGAAGCATTCACATGGGATATAATAAGGGAGGAAGAATATTCATTTTAACCAGAGCTATTCTAGCCCAACCAAGATATCGGAAGATCTTCCCAGCGCCGAAGGTCCTGCCTTACCTTCTCTAACAACTGCCCATAGTTGGCTTTATATAACTGATCGACGGCCGAGGTGATAGAAATACCCAAATACAGAAAATTCCCTGTGACCACCGAAAGGGGAAATGGGCTCCATCCCCGAAAACTGGACATACTAGTCAGGCCCCACACAGGCATAGCCTCTGATTTTATACCCTGAAAGCAAACCAAATAGATTAATCACTTGTATTACGCGGGGCACGGATGTCATTGGATCGGTTGAAAAGAGAAGGACGTCATCCGTATAGAGGGTGATTTTATGCCTGCCTGACCCTACCTCTGGGGCAGTTATATCGGATGGCTTCCGCCAGTGGCTCACTCACCAATGTAAATAATAGTGGGGAGAGGGGGCATCCTTGACGACAGCCTCTACTGACACTAAAATGATCTGACCCTATACCATTAATGAGAACCGCTGCTTTCGGGTCAACTATATAACACTGCCACCCACTTGGCAAAAAACCTCTCCAAGACCAAACCGTTCCACGATGTAAAAGAGGTACAGCCACTCCACCCGATCAAATGCTTTCTCTGCATCCAGGGAGACTACCAAACCTGGGATCGCTCTTTGCTGGCATATTTGGACAATATTTAGTACTCTTCTAATATTGTTGGTAGACCTGCAACCCTTAATAAGACCCGTCTGGTCCTCCTTTACAACAAAAGGCAATACCCTCTCCAGCATGAACGCCAGCATTTTCGGCAGGATTTTAAAATCCACGTTCAGTAAAGATATGGGCCTGTACGAAGTGCAATCCTCTGGGGATTTTACTTTCTTAAGGAAAAGAAAAATAATTGCTTCTCTCCAAGAGGCAGCCCTGACTGAACGAGTAATTGTACGTACCCAAGAGTGGCCCATCCAGTTTACCCATAAACCCCTTAAAAAACTCACTTTGAAATCCATCAGGTCCAGGCGCTTTACCACTCTGGAGCAACCTCACCACAACCTGTACTTTCTGAATGGTTAGGGGGGCATTCAGAAAGGACGCCTGCTCTGAGGTTACACCTGATAGGTCCGGGGTCTTAAAAAATGATGCCATCTTCACTATTTTGTCCTCACAGCCTTCTGGCCAGTACAACTCAGAGTAAAACTTCCTAAACGCTGCATTAATCTTTTTAGCATTGCAAGTGAGTGTACCGGTCCTCTCTCTGATAGGTGTAATAGATTGGATGACGTTCTTCTTTCTGGCTAGCTATCTACCCAGTTTATCGGCGTACTCAAATAATCTTTATTTCGCAAAAGAGATTTGCCTCTTTGCTGTCTGGGTGAGCGCAGCATTCAAAGTAGCCCCCAGAGCTGTAATCCGCCGCAATTTAGTTACAGACGGCCTATCAAAGTATGCCTTCAGGCCGAGTCTCGAGCAAACACTGCTGCTCTCCCCTCTGTCACTTCCGGGTCACAGAGTAAAGAACAATCAAACCCCGCGCATAGGCCTTGGCAGTCTCCCACAGCGCCGATGGGTTACTGGCCGTACCTAAATTAATATCCCAAAAGATTTTAAGCTCCCGCAAAAAATGCTCTATAAACTCGCTATCTTTCAGGGGGGAAAGGGTCCATGTGCCAGTGCAGGGAGCCCATCCCATTACCCCTGGCCTTCACCTCCATGTACATGGCCGCATGATCAGAAACGGCTATGTTCCCGAATCTGCAAGACAGCACCAAGTTCAAAGAGGTCGATGGGATTAAAAAAAAAATCAATTCTAGTCTAGCACTTATGTGGATTAGGAAAAAAGGTTAAATCCCTACCATCGGGGTGAAGACATCTCCATACGTCCACCAACCCCAACTCCCTGTTCAGGTCCACCAACTGCCTGGATTGTGGGGACATACCCGCAAGACCCCTAGGCATCCTGTCCACTTCAAGGTCAATAACACGATTAAAGTCTCCTGCTATAATTGTATGACGCGCCCCAAGGGCCATCAATCTAGAAAGCGCATCCATTAAGAGTTAAGGGGGTGGGCCAGGGGGTGCAATATACATTCAGAATCCCATATTCCTCTCCATGTATTAAAGCTTTAAGAATTATGAATCGCCCTGACTCATCCTTAATTTGGCGTAACGTTTGAAACAAGCTGTTCTTCCGGATGAGAATAACAACTCCTCTACTTTTTTGAATTAAAGGATGAGAAATGCACCTGGCCAAATCCTCCCTGTTGTAACTTCATGTGCTCCTTATTGGTTGAGTGCGTTTCTTGCAACAGGCCTGCATCAACCCTCTCTTTTCTAAGGCTTGACAGTATCTTTTTTCTTTTAATTGGTGAGTGACTCCCCTTAATATTCCAGGTGCACCATTTAAAGGAATGGCTAGCCATGATCATCCAAGACAGTCCGTTACTGCCTGACCCCTCCCACACAAGGAGGAACCCCACTCATAGCGTGCCGAGTGAAAACCAGAAACAGTTTGTGTAAATTTAAAAATACAACTTCCAAAACTACCAAATCAAAACTTCCGACAGCTATTCCTACAACATACCAACATATAACATAAATGAAAGGAGACTTTCACTCTTGTCCACAGGGGGCGCTCATACCACCCATTAGCCCCATCATGACTCTCCTTCTAGCTGAAGCCATGCCCCTCCCCCAGACAGCACAAAGTAAGGGAAAAAAAACCAACACCTTATAACAACAAAGTTAAAAGTGGGCACTCAACCCATCCCTTCCATATTATAAACCTAGACGCTCCTGGTAGAACAGAAATATATAACTCTCCCCGCTTCCCCCTACCGCTCCCCACCACCCACCCATCCCAAACCAGAAAAGAAGAACGAAAGGAAAAATAAGGAAAAAAAACCAGGTAAACAAAGGATGAGGGGAAAGGAGAGAGAGAGAAGGGACAGGAGATAAAAAAAAGGCAAATAATTATGAAATAATGAAAACAAAAGACCACCCCCCTCCAACAACCAGGTAAACCAGGTAAATTACAGAGAAAGAAACAAAATAAGCATAACATCCATATAATTCAAGCCAGTCAGTCTATTTTAAAGCGTCCAAGAAGTCATTTGTGTTTTCTGGTGAGTCAAAATTGAACACAGAGCCTCCGTGGCTGAAACACAGTATCGCCAGAATACTGGATATTCAAGCCCCTCAGCTGCCTTTTTTACCTCATCAAAGGCCTTCTTCTTACGAATCACGACAGGAGAGAAGTCTTGGAAAAGCATAATTTGTGAATATTTATATATCAGAGCTTGGGGATCCTTCCCCAGTGCTCTAGAGGCTTCCAGCACCATTTATTTGTCTCTATAATACTGCAGTCACACTAGGACCAGGCAGCAGCTTTGGTCCAATCCGGGCCTGCACACTGCGACCCGGTGGGCCTGCTTGACCTGCACCCGGCCTACCTCCGACTCCAGCCTTAGAAACTGTGGGAGCCATTGCTCCCAGAAGCTGATGAGCTGGCCTTCTTCCTCCTGTTCAGGAAAGCCCCACCGAACAGATGTTCTTCCAACGACCTCGATTTTCGAGGTTGTGAACCTGCTCCTCCACGGCCGCATTCGACGTTCCAGGGCCTGAATCCGACCCGCCGAGGATACTGCCACAGTCTCAGAGGCCGCGGCCCATTGCCCCGCCTCCCCAACACGCAGCCCAAGGCGCTGGATCTCCTGGTCATCCCTCCATTGATGAATCGATCTTCTCTCGGAGTTTCACGAACACCATGATCAGGCTCTGCTCCATAGGGGAGACCCCTGGGCCAGTAGAGGAGGCCAACACTGCGGCCACAGGTGTGTCTGTTATTGCGGGGGGGCCCTGCCTGATGCAATCCCCGTGCTCCCTTCCCATTAATCAATTTCAAACTAAAGCTAGATAGTTCTAGGGGTCAAGAAATGGTTATTTCCAGCATATTAAGTTGTAAAAAGAGGGTGAGTGCCGTTTACTTTGTCTGGGTTCTGGTGCAGAACTACTGGATCGCTGCCATCTTGAATCCCTCCGGGTCTGTGTCTTTCTATCTCCCTCCCTGGGTCTGTGACTCTATCTCCCTCACTGAGTCTGTGTGTCTAACTCCCTAACTGGGTCTGTGTCTCTATCTCTCACTAGGTCTGTGTGTCTATCTCCCTCACTGAGTCTGTGTGTCTATCTCCCTCACTGGGTCTGTGTCTCTGTCTCCCTCACTGAGACTGTGCGTCTATCTCCCTCACTGAGTCTGTGTCTCTGTCTCCCTCACTGAGACTGTGCGTCTATCTCCCTCACTGAGTCTGTGTCTCTGTCTCCCTCACTGAGACTGTGCGTCTATCTCCCTCACTGAGTCTGTGTCTCTGTCTCCCTCACTGAGACTGTGCGTCTATCTCCCTCACTGAGTCTGTGTGTCTATCTCCCTCACTGGGTCTGTGTCTCCATCTCCCTTACTGGGACTGAGTCTCTATCTCTCTCACGAGGTCTGTGTGTCTATCTCCCTCAGTGGGTCTGTGTGTCTATGTCCCTCAGTGGGTCTGTGTGACTATGTCTCTCACTGAGTCTGTGTCTCTGTCTCCCTCACTGGGTGTGTGTGTCTATCTCCCTCACTGAGTCTGTGTGACTATGTCTCTCACTGAGTCTGTGTCTCTATCTCCCTCACTGGGTGTGCGTTTCTATTTCTCTCACGGAGTCTGGTGTTTATCACTCTCACTTGGTCTGTGTGTCTGTCTCCCACACTGGATCTGTGTGTCTATCTCCCTCACTGGGTCTGTGTCTCTATCTCCCTCACTGAGTCTGTGTCTCTATCTCCCTCACTGAGTCTGTGTCTCCATCTCCCTCACTGGGTCTGTGTGTCTATCTCCCTCACTGGGTCTGTGTGTCTATCTCCCTCACTGGGTCTGTGTGTCTATCTCCCTCACTGAGTCTGTGTCTCTATCTCCCTCACTGGGTCTGTGTGTCTATCTGCCTCACTGAGTCCATGTATCTATCTCTCTCACTGGGTCTGGTGTCTATCTCTTTCATTGAGACTGTGTCTCGATCTTCCTCAGTGGGTGTGCGTGTCTATCTCTCTCACAGAGTCTGGTGTCTATCACTCTCACTGGGTCTGTGTCTCTGTATCCCTCACTGGGTCTGTGTCTCCATCGCTCTGACTGGGTCTGTGTCTCTATCTCTCTCACTAGATCTGTGTGTCTATCTCCCTCACTGAGTCTGTGTCTCCATCTCCCTCACTGGGACTGTGTCTCTATCTCCCTCACTGGGTCTGTGTCTCGATCTCCCTCACTGAGTCTGTGTATCTGTCTCTCTCACTGAGTCTGTGTGACTATGTCTCTCACTGAATCTGTGTCTCTATCTCCCTCACTGGGTGTGCGTTTCCATCTCTCTCACTGAGTCTAGTGTTTATCACTCTCACTTGGTCTGTGTGTCTGTCTCCCACACTGGGTCTGTGTGTCTATCTCCTTCACTGGGTCTGTGTCTCCATCTCCCTCACTGAGTCTGTGTGTCTATCTCTCTCACTGAGTCTGTGTCTCTAACTTCCTCACTGAGTCTGTGTCTCTATCTCCCTCACTGGGTCTGTCTGTCTATCTCCCTCACTGGGTCTGTCTGTCTATCTCCCTCACTGGGTCTGTGTGTCTATCTCCCTCACTGGGTCTGTGTCTCTATCTCTCTCACTGGGTCTGTCTGTCTATCTCCCTCACTGGGTCTGTGTGTCTATCTCCCTCACTGAGTCTGTGTGTCTATCTCCCTCACTGGGTCTGTGTCTCTATCTCCCTCACTGGGTCTGTGTCTCCATCTCCCTCACTGAGTCTGTGTCGATCTCCCTCACTGGGTCTGTGTCTCTATCTCTCACTAGGTCTGTGTGTCTATCTCCCTCACTGAGTCTGTGTGTCTATCTCCCTCACTGGGTCTGTGTCTCCATCTCACTCACTGAGTCTGTGTGTCTATCTCCCTCACTGAGTCTGTGTCTCTGTCTCCCTCACTGAGACTGTGTGTCTATCTCCCTCACTGAGTCTGTGTCTCCATCTCCCTCACTGGGACTGTGTCTCTATCTCCCTCACTGGGTCTGTGTCTCGATCTCCCTCACTGAGTCTGTGTCTCTGTCTCCCTCACTGAGTCTGTGTGACTATGTCTCTCACTGAATCTGTGTCTCTATCTCCCTCACTGGGTGTGCGTTTCCATCTCTCTCACTGAGTCTAGTGTTTATCACTCTCACTTGGTCTGTGTGTCTGTCTCCCACACTGGGTCTGTGTGTCTATCTCCTTCACTGGGTCTGTGTCTCCATCTCCCTCACTGAGTCTGTGTGTCTATCTCTCTCACTGAGTCTGTGTCTCTAACGTCCTCACTGAGTCTGGTGTCTATCTTTCTCACTGGGTCTGTGTGTCTATCTCCCTCACTAAGTCTGTGTGTCTATCTCTCTCACTGAGTCTGTGTCTCTATCTCCCTCAGTGGGTGTGTGTGTCTATCTCTCTCACTGAGTCTGGTTATTATCTCTCTCACTGGGTCTGTGTGTCTATCTCCCTCACTCAGTCTATGTGTCTATCTCCCTCACTGACTCTGTGTGTCTATCTCCCTCACTAAGTCTGTGTGTCTATCTCTCTCACTGGGCCTGTGTCTCTATATCTCTCACTGGGTCTGTGTGTCTATCTCCCTCACTGGGTCTGTCTGTCTATCTCCCTCACTGGGTCTGTGTGTCTATCTTCCTCACTGGGTCTGTGTCTCTATCTCTCTCACTGGGTCTGTCTGTCTATCTCCCTCACTGGGTCTGTGTGTCTATCTCCCTCACTGAGTCTGTGTGTCTATCTCCCTCACTGGGTCTGTGTCTCTATCTCCCTCACTGGGTCTGTGTCTCCATCTCCCTCACTGAGTCTGTGTCGATCTCCCTCACTGGGTCTGTGTCTCTATCTCTCACTAGGTCTGTGTGTCTATCTCCCTCACTGAGTCTGTGTGTCTATCTCCCTCACTGGGTCTGTGTCTCCATCTCACTCACTGAGTCTGTGTGTCTATCTCCCTCACTGAGTCTGTGTCTCTGTCTCCCTCACTGAGACTGTGTGTCTATCTCCCTCACTGAGTCTGTGTCTCCATCTCCCTCACTGGGACTGTGTCTCTATCTCCCTCACTGGGTCTGTGTCTCGATCTCCCTCACTGAGTCTGTGTCTCTGTCTCCCTCACTGAGTCTGTGTGACTATGTCTCTCACTGAATCTGTGTCTCTATCTCCCTCACTGGGTGTGCGTTTCTATCTCTCTCACTGAGTCTAGTGTTTATCACTCTCACTTGGTCTGTGTGTCTGTCTCCCACACTGGGTCTGTGTGTCTATCTCCTTTACTGGGTCTGTGTCTCCATCTCCCTCACTCAGTCTGTGTGTCTATCTCTCTCACTGGGTCTGTGTCTCTATCTCCCTCACTGGGTCTGTGTCTCCATCTCCCTCACTGAGTCTGTGTCTATCTCCCTCACTGAGTCTGTGTGTCTATCTCCCTCACTAAGTCTGTGTGTCTATCTCTCTCACTGGGCCTGTGTCTCTATATCTCTCACTGGGTCTGTGTGTCTATCTCCCTCACTGGGTCTGTCTGTCTATATCCCTCGCTGGGTCTGTGTGTCTATCTCCCTCACTGGGTCTGTGTCTCTATCTCTCTCACTGGGTCTGTCTGTCTATCTCCCTCACTGGGTCTGTGTGTCTATCTCCCTCACTGAGTCTGTGTGTCTATCTCCCTCACTGGGTCTGTGTCTCTATCTCCCTCACTGGGTCTGTGTCTCCATCTCCCTCACTGAGTCTGTGTCTATCTCCCTCACTGAGTCTGTGTGTCTATCTCCCTAACTGGGTCTGTGTCTCTATCTCTCACTAGGTCTGTGTGTCTATCTCCCTCACTGAGTCTGTGTGTCTATCTCCCTCACTGGGTCTGTGTCTCCATCTCCCTCACTGAGTCTGTGTGTCTATCTCCCTCACTGAGTCTGTGTCTCTGTCTCCCTCACTGAGACTGTGTGTCTATCTCCCTCACTGGGTCTGTGTCTCCATCTCCCTTACTGGGACTGAGTCTCTATCTCTCTCACGAGGTCTGTGTGTCTATCTCCCTCAGTGGGTCTGTGTGTCTATGTCCCTCAGTGGGTCTGTGTGACTATGTCTCTCACTGAGTCTGTGTCTCTGTCTCCCTCACTGGGTCTGTGTGTCTATCTCCCTCACTGAGTCTGTGTGACTATGTCTCTCACTGAGTCTGTGTCTCTATCTCCCTCACTGGGTGTGCGTTTCTATTTCTCTCACGGAGTCTGGTGTTTATCACTCTCACTTGGTCTGTGTGTCTGTCTCCCACACTGGATCTGTGTGTCTATCTCCCTCACTGGGTCTGTGTCTCTATCTCCCTCACTGGGTCTGTGTCTCTATCTCCCTCACTGAGTCTGTGTCTCTATATCCCTCACTGAGTCTGTGTCTCCATCTCCCTCACTGGGTCTGTGTGTCTATCTCCCTCACTGGGTCTGTGTGTCTATCTCCCTCACTGAGTCTGTGTCTCTATCTCCCTCACTGGGTCTGTGTGTCTATCTGCCTCACTGAGTCCATGTATCTATCTCTCTCACTGGGTCTGGTGTCTATCTCTTTCATTGAGACTGTGTCTCGATCTTCCTCAGTGGGTGTGCGTGTCTATCTCTCTCACAGAGTCTGGTGTCTATCACTCTCACTGGGTCTGTGTCTCTGTATCCCTCACTGGGTCTGTGTCTCCATCGCTCTGACTGGGTCTGTGTCTCTATCTCTCTCACTAGATCTGTGTGTCTATCTCCCTCACTGAGTCTGTGTCTCCATCTCCCTCACTGGGACTGTGTCTCTATCTCCCTCACTGGGTCTGTGTCTCGATCTCCCTCACTGAGTCTGTGTATCTGTCTCTCTCACTGAGTCTGTGTGACTATGTCTCTCACTGAATCTGTGTCTCTATCTCCCTCACTGGGTGTGCGTTTCCATCTCTCTCACTGAGTCTAGTGTTTATCACTCTCACTTGGTCTGTGTGTCTGTCTCCCACACTGGGTCTGTGTGTCTATCTCCTTCACTGGGTCTGTGTCTCCATCTCCCTCACTGAGTCTGTGTGTCTATCTCTCTCACTGAGTCTGTGTCTCTAACTTCCTCACTGAGTCTGGTGTCTATCTTTCTCACTGGGTCTGTGTGTCTATCTCCCTCACTAAGTCTGTGTGTCTATCTCTCTCACTGAGTCTGTGTCTCTATCTCCCTCAGTGGGTGTGTGTGTCTATCTCTCTCACTCAGTCTATGTGTCTATCTCCCTCACTGACTCTGTGTGTCTATCTCCCTCACTCAGTCTATGTGTCTATCTCCCTCACTGACTCTGTGTGTCTATCTCCCTCACTAAGTCTGTGTGTCTATCTCTCTCACTGGGCCTGTGTCTCTATATCTCTCACTGGGTCTGTGTGTCTATCTCCCTCACTGGGTCTGTCTGTCTATCTCCCTCACTGGGTCTGTGTGTCTATCTCCCTCACTGGGTCTGTGTCTCTATCTCTCTCACTGGGTCTGTCTGTCTATCTCCCTCACTGGGTCTGTGTGTCTATCTCCCTCACTGAGTCTGTGTGTCTATCTCCCTCACTGGGTCTGTGTCTCTATCTCCCTCACTGGGTCTGTGTCTCCATCTCCCTCACTGAGTCTGTGTCGATCTCCCTCACTGGGTCTGTGTCTCTATCTCTCACTAGGTCTGTGTGTCTATCTCCCTCACTGAGTCTGGTGTCTATCTTTCTCACTGGGTCTGTGTGTCTATCTCCCTCACTAAGTCTGTGTGTCTATCTCTCTCACTGAGTCTGTGTCTCTATCTCCCTCAGTGGGTGTGTGTGTCTATCTCTCTCACTGAGTCTGGTTATTATCTCTCTCACTGGGTCTCTGTGTCTATCTCCCTCACTCAGTCTATGTGTCTATCTCCCTCACTGACTCTGTGTGTCTATCTCCCTCACTAAGTCTGTGTGTCTATCTCTCTCACTGGGCCTGTGTCTCTATATCTCTCACTGGGTCTGTGTGTCTATCTCCCTCACTGGGTCTGTCTGTCTATCTCCCTCACTGGGTCTGTGTGTCTATCTCCCTCACTGGGTCTGTGTCTCTATCTCTCTCACTGGGTCTGTGTGTCTATCTCCCTCACTGGGTCTGTGTGTCTATCTCCCTCACTGAGTCTGTGTGTCTATCTCCCTCACTGGGTCTGTGTCTCTATCTCCCTCACTGGGTCTGTGTCTCCATCTCCCTCACTGAGTCTGTGTCGATCTCCCTCACTGGGTCTGTGTCTCTATCTCTCACTAGGTCTGTGTGTCTATCTCCCTCACTGAGTCTGTGTGTCTATCTCCCTCACTGGGTCTGTGTCTCCATCTCACTCACTGAGTCTGTGTGTCTATCTCCCTCACTGAGTCTGTGTCTCTGTCTCCCTCACTGAGACTGTGTGTCTATCTCCCTCACTGAGTCTGTGTCTCCATCTCCCTCACTGGGACTGTGTCTCTATCTCCCTCACTGGGTCTGTGTCTCGATCTCCCTCACTGAGTCTGTGTCTCTGTCTCCCTCACTGAGTCTGTGTGACTATGTCTCTCACTGAATCTGTGTCTCTATCTCCCTCACTGGGTGTGCGTTTCTATCTCTCTCACTGAGTCTAGTGTTTATCACTCTCACTTGGTCTGTGTGTCTGTCTCCCACACTGGGTCTGTGTGTCTATCTCCTTTACTGGGTCTGTGTCTCCATCTCCCTCACTCAGTCTGTGTGTCTATCTCTCTCACTGGGTCTGTGTCTCTATCTCCCTCACTGGGTCTGTGTCTCCATCTCCCTCACTGAGTCTGTGTCTATCTCCCTCACTGAGTCTGTGTGTCTATCTCCCTCACTAAGTCTGTGTGTCTATCTCTCTCACTGGGCCTGTGTCTCTATATCTCTCACTGGGTCTGTGTGTCTATCTCCCTCACTGGGTCTGTCTGTCTATATCCCTCGCTGGGTCTGTGTGTCTATCTCCCTCACTGGGTCTGTGTCTCTATCTCTCTCACTGGGTCTGTCTGTCTATCTCCCTCACTGGGTCTGTGTGTCTATCTCCCTCACTGAGTCTGTGTGTCTATCTCCCTCACTGGGTCTGTGTCTCTATCTCCCTCACTGGGTCTGTGTCTCCATCTCCCTCACTGAGTCTGTGTCTATCTCCCTCACTGAGTCTGTGTGTCTATCTCCCTAACTGGGTCTGTGTCTCTATCTCTCACTAGGTCTGTGTGTCTATCTCCCTCACTGAGTCTGTGTGTCTATCTCCCTCACTGGGTCTGTGTCTCCATCTCCCTCACTGAGTCTGTGTGTCTATCTCCCTCACTGAGTCTGTGTCTCTGTCTCCCTCACTGAGACTGTGTGTCTATCTCCCTCACTGGGTCTGTGTCTCCATCTCCCTTACTGGGACTGAGTCTCTATCTCTCTCACGAGGTCTGTGTGTCTATCTCCCTCAGTGGGTCTGTGTGTCTATGTCCCTCAGTGGGTCTGTGTGACTATGTCTCTCACTGAGTCTGTGTCTCTGTCTCCCTCACTGGGTCTGTGTGTCTATCTCCCTCACTGAGTCTGTGTGACTATGTCTCTCACTGAGTCTGTGTCTCTATCTCCCTCACTGGGTGTGCGTTTCTATTTCTCTCACGGAGTCTGGTGTTTATCACTCTCACTTGGTTTGTGTGTCTGTCTCCCACACTGGATCTGTGTGTCTATCTCCCTCACTGGGTCTGTGTCTCTATCTCCCTCACTGAGTCTGTGTCTCTATCTCCCTCACTGAGTCTGTGTCTCCATCTCCCTCACTGGGTCTGTGTGTCTATCTCCCTCACTGGGTCTGTGTGTCTATCTCCCTCACTGAGTCTGTGTCTCTATCTCCCTCACTGGGTCTGTGTGTCTATCTGCCTCACTGAGTCCATGTATCTATCTCTCTCACTGGGTCTGGTGTCTATCTCTTTCATTGAGACTGTGTCTCGATCTTCCTCAGTGGGTGTGCGTGTCTATCTCTCTCACAGAGTCTGGTGTCTATCACTCTCACTGGGTCTGTGTCTCTGTATCCCTCACTGGGTCTGTGTCTCCATCGCTCTGACTGGGTCTGTGTCTCTATCTCTCTCACTAGATCTGTGTGTCTATCTCCCTCACTGGGTCTGTGTCTCTATCTCTCTCACTGGGTCTGTGTGTCTATCTCCCTCACTGGGTCTGTGTGTCTATCTCCCTCACTGAGTCTGTGTGTCTATCTCCCTCACTGGGTCTGTGTCTCTATCTCCCTCACTGGGTCTGTGTCTCCATCTCCCTCACTGAGTCTGTGTCGATCTCCCTCACTGGGTCTGTGTCTCTATCTCTCACTAGGTCTGTGTGTCTATCTCCCTCACTGAGTCTGTGTGTCTATCTCCCTCACTGGGTCTGTGTCTCCATCTCACTCACTGAGTCTGTGTGTCTATCTCCCTCACTGAGTCTGTGTCTCTGTCTCCCTCACTGAGACTGTGTGTCTATCTCCCTCACTGAGTCTGTGTCTCCATCTCCCTCACTGGGACTGTGTCTCTATCTCCCTCACTGGGTCTGTGTCTCGATCTCCCTCACTGAGTCTGTGTCTCTGTCTCCCTCACTGAGTCTGTGTGACTATGTCTCTCACTGAATCTGTGTCTCTATCTCCCTCACTGGGTGTGCGTTTCCATCTCTCTCACTGAGTCTAGTGTTTATCACTCTCACTTGGTCTGTGTGTCTGTCTCCCACACTGGGTCTGTGTGTCTATCTCCTTCACTGGGTCTGTGTCTCCATCTCCCTCACTGAGTCTGTGTGTCTATCTCTCTCACTGAGTCTGTGTCTCTAACTTCCTCACTGAGTCTGGTGTCTATCTTTCTCACTGGGTCTGTGTGTCTATCTCCCTCACTAAGTCTGTGTGTCTATCTCTCTCACTGAGTCTGTGTCTCTATCTCCCTCAGTGGGTGTGTGTGTCTATCTCTCTCACTGAGTCTGGTTATTATCTCTCTCACTGGGTCTGTGTGTCTATCTCCCTCACTCAGTCTATGTGTCTATCTCCCTCACTGACTCTGTGTGTCTATCTCCCTCACTAAGTCTGTGTGTCTATCTCTCTCACTGGGCCTGTGTCTCTATATCTCTCACTGGGTCTGTGTGTCTATCTCCCTCACTGGGTCTGTGTGTCTATCTCCCTCACTGGGTCTGTGTCTCTATCTCTCTCACTGGGTCTGTCTGTCTATCTCCCTCACTGGGTCTGTGTGTCTATCTCCCTCACTGAGTCTGTGTGTCTATCTCCCTCACTGGGTCTGTGTCTCTATCTCTCTCACTGGGTCTGTCTGTCTATCTCCCTCACTGGGTCTGTGTGTCTATCTCCCTCACTGAGTCTGTGTGTCTATCTCCCTCACTGGGTCTGTGTCTCTATCTCCCTCACTGGGTCTGTGTCTCTGTCTCCCTCACTGAGTCTGTGTGACTATGTCTCTCACTGAATCTGTGTCTCTATCTCCCTCACTGGGTGTGCGTTTCTATCTCTCTCACTGAGTCTAGTGTTTATCACTCTCACTTGGTCTGTGTGTCTGTCTCCCACACTGGGTCTGTGTGTGTATCTCCTTTACTGGGTCTGTGTCTCCATCTCCCTCACTGAGTCTGTGTGTCTATCTCTCTCACTGGGTCTGTGTCTCTATCTCCCTCACTGGGTCTGTGTCTCCATCTCCCTCACTGAGTCTGTGTCTATCTCCCTCACTGAGTCTGTGTGTCTATCTCCCTCACTAAGTCTGTGTGTCTATCTCTCTCACTGGGCCTGTGTCTCTATATCTCTCACTGGGTCTGTGTGTCTATCTCCCTCACTGGGTCTGTCTGTCTATATCCCTCGCTGGGTCTGTGTGTCTATCTCCCTCACTGGGTCTGTGTCTCTATCTCTCTCACTGGGTCTGTCTGTCTATCTCCCTCACTGGGTCTGTGTGTCTATCTCCCTCACTGAGTCTGTGTGTCTATCTCCCTCACTGAGTCTGTGTGTCTATCTCCCTCACTGGGTCTGTGTCTCTATCTCCCTCACTGGGTCTGTGTCTCCATCTCCCTCACTGAGTCTGTGTCTATCTCCCTCACTGAGTCTGTGTGTCTGTCTCCCTCACTGAGACTGTGTGTCTATCTCCCTCACTGGGTCTGTGTCTCCATCTCCCTTACTGGGACTGAGTCTCTATCTCTCTCATGAGGTCTGTGTGTCTATCTCCCTCAGTGGGTCTGTGTGTCTATGTCCCTCAGTGGGTCTGTGTGACTATGTCTCTCACTGAGTCTGTGTCTCTGTCTCCCTCACTGGGTGTGCGTTTCTATTTCTCTCACTGAGTCTGGTGTTTATCACTCTCACTTGGTCTGTGTGTCTGTCTCCCTCACTGGGTCTGTGTGTCTATCTCCCTCACTAAGTCTGTGTGTCTATCTCTCTCACTGGGCCTGTGTCTATGTCTCCCTCACTGGGCCTGTGTCTATATCTCCCTCACTGGGTCTGTGTCTCTATCTCTCTCATTGGGTCTGTGTGTCTATCTCCCTCACTGAGTCTGTGTCTCTATCTCCCTCACTGGGTCTGTGTGTCTATCTCCCTCACTGAGTCTGTGTCTCTATCTCCCTCACTGGGTCTGTGTGTCTATCTCCCTCACTAAGTCTGTGTGACTATGTCTCTCACTGAGTCTGTGTCTCTGTCTCCCTCACTGGGTGTGCGTTTCTATTTCTCTCACTGAGTCTGGTGTTTATCACTCTCACTTGGTCTGTGTGTCTGTCTCCCACACTGGGTCTGTCTGTCTATCTCCCTCACTGAGTCTGTGTCTCCATCTCACTCACTGGGTCTGTGTCTCCATATCCCTCACTGGGTCTGTGTCTCTCTCTCACTAAGTCTGTGTCTATCCCCTTCAATGGGTCTGTGTCTCTATCTCCCTCACTGGGTCTGTGTGTCTATCTCCCTCACTGAGTCTGTGTCTCTATCTCCCTCACTGAGTCCATGTATCTATCTCTCTCACTGGGTCTGGTGGCTATCTCTTTCATTGAGACTGTGTCTCGATCTTGCTCAGTGGGTGTGCGTGTCTATCTCTCTCACAGAGTCTGGTGTCTATCACTCTCACTGGGTCTGTGTCTCTGCGTCCCTCACTGGGTCTGTGTCTCCATCTCCCTGATTGGGTCTGTGTCTCTATCTCCCTCACTAAGTCTGTGTGTCTATCTTTCTCATTGGGTCTGTGTGTCTATCTCCCTCACTGGGTCTGTGTGTCTATCTCCCTCACTGGGTCTGTGTGACTATCTCTCTCACTGAATCTGTGTCTCTATCTCCCTCACTGGGTGTGCGTTTCTATTTCTCACACTGAGTCTAGTGTTTATCACTCTCACTTGGTCTGTGTGTCTGTCTCCCACACTGGGTCTGTCTGTCTATCTCTCTCACTGAGTCTGTGTCTCTATCTCCCTCAGTGGGTCTGTGTCTCTATCTCCCTCACTGGGCCTGTGTCTCCAGCTCCCTCAGTGGGTCTGCGTCTCTATCTCTCTCATTGGGTCTGTGTGTCTTTCTCCCTCACTGAGTCTGTGTGTCTATCTCCCTCACTGAGTCTGTGTGTTTATCTCCCTCACTGGTTCTGTGTCTCTATCTCTCTCACTGAGTCTGTCTGTCTATCTCCCTCACTGGGTCTGTGTGTCTTTCTCCCTCACTGAGTCTGTGTGTCTATCTCCCTCACTGAGTCTGTGTGTCTATCTCCCTCACTGAGTCTGTGTGTCTGTCTCCCTCACTGGATCTGTGTGTCTATCTCCCTCACTGGGTCTGTGTGTCTATCTCCCTCACTGAGTCTGTGTGTCTGTCTCCCTCACTGGATCTGTGTGTCTTTCTCCCTCACTGGGTCTGTGTGTCTATCTCCCTCACTGGGTCTGTGTCTCTCCCTCACTAAGTCTGTGTCTATCCCCCTCAATGGGTCTGTGTCTCTATCTCTCTCACTGAGTCTGTGTCTCTATCTCCCTCACTGGGTCTGTGTCTCTGTCTCCCTCACTGGGTGTGCGTTTCTATTTCTCTCACTGAGTCTGGTGTTTATCACTCTCACTAGGTCTGTGTGTCTGTCTCCCTCACTGGGTCTGCCTGTCTATCTCCCTCACTGGGTCTGTGTCTCTCTCTCACTAAGTCTGTGTCTATCCCCTTCAATGGGTCTGTGTCTCCATCTCCCTCACTGAGTCTGTGTCTGTCTCCCTCACTGGATCTGTGTGTCTATCTCCATCACTGGGCCTGTGTCTATATCTCCCTCACTGGGTCTGTGTGTCTATCTCCCTCATTGAGTCTGTGTGTCTATCTCCCTCACTGGATCTGTGTGTCTATCTCCATCACTGGGCCTGTGTCTATATCTCCCTCACTGGGTCTGTGTCTCTATCTCCCTCATTGAGTCTGTGTGTCTATCTCCCTCACTGAATCTGTGTGTCACTATCTCCCTATCTCACTCAATCCCTGTTACACTTGGGGGATTTGTCCATGACTGTCTCTCTCTTGTGCATCAATATTCCTGGTTACTCCTCTACCTCAGTGAACCTGACTAGCCCACTAATCTGATCCTGAACAATTATTTTGTGCGGAATATGGAGTAGTTGATGCGCCAGGTTAGGGCAAAGTCTTTTCTAAGGAGTGCTTCCAAAGCTGATCGTAGATGGGCACTTCACCAGGGTACCTGAGTTGGTCTACTCCTCCTGGACCCATGTTCAGGTAAGTCATGCTTTTAAAACGGATAGTTGCAGCTTTACAAACTGCAGATGAGCTCCCGGAAGACCCTTTACCCTGGGATACTTACCTTTATTTGTCAAGTTTATGATGGAGTTGTATATGTTAGGCCACCATAGGAGTACTGTGTGCAGTTCTGGTCACCCCTACTATAGGAAAGATGTGGTTGTACTGAAGAGGGTGCAGAGGATGTTCACCAGGACGTTACATGGACTGGACCAATTCAACTATGAGGATACACTCGATAATCTCGGGGTTTCTTTCCAAAGAAGGTTGTGGATTGAGGTGTACACAATTCTGAGCAATAAAACAGGATAGACAGGGTGAATATCTTCCCAACTGGAACCAGTGATGTCCCACAGGGACTGTTTTGCAAAATATATTAATGATTCGAAGGAAGGAAACGAATGTACTGTCAAATTTGCAGACGATACAAAACTAGGCCGAAAGGCAAGTTGTGACAGGGATACAAACCGTCCACAGAGCAATATTGACAGGTTAAGTAAATGGGCAAAAGATTGGCAAATGGAATATTGTGCGGAAGATTTGAAGTTGTTCATTTTGAAAGGAGAACAAAGAACAGAATATTCTTTATATGGAGAAAGACTACAGAAAGCTGAGCACAAAGGGACTTGTGCATGATACGCAGAAAGCTAGCACCCAGGTATGCCAGGTAATCATGAAGGTTAATGGAATGCTTGCTCTTATTTCAAGGGGGTGGAGTATAAGAGTAGGGAAGCCTTACTGCAACTGTACGAGCTGCTGGTGAGACCACATCTGGAGTACGGAGAGTCATTTTGGTCCCGTTATTGAAGGAAAGTTATCACTTCATTGGAGGCAGCTCAGAGAAGGTTTACTTGGGATGATCCCCAGTCTGGAGGGATTTGCTTATGAGGAGAGGTTGGACAGGTTGGGGCTTTACTCATTGGAATTTAGAATAGGGAGAGTTGTGCTTATTGGAAACATATAGAATTCTTAAGGGGCTTGGCAGGGTAAATGTAGAGCGGATATTTCCCGGCATGGAAGATTCTAGGACCAGAGGGCGTAGTCTCAGAATAAAGAGGTTTTAATACTGAGATGAGGAGGAATTTCTTCTCTCAAAGGGTTGAGGGTCTTTGGAACTCCTTGCCACATCTGTATTTAAATCTTAGATAGGTGGGTTCTTGATCAGTCAGGGATTTGAGGGTCATTGGGAAAGCTCAGGAAAATGAACATAAGAGATGTCAGATCAGCCATAGTGCTACTGAATGGAGGAGCAGGATTGAAGGGCCAAATGGCCTACTTCCTGTTCCCGTTTCTAATGCTCTTCTGGTCTTGGGGAAGGCAACAATTAACTGGGGCACAGTTTTAAGGCAAGGAGCAGGAGGTTTAGAGAAGGATTTGAGGACCTTTTCTCTTCATCCAGGCCAACAGGTCGCTGGAACTCACTGCCAAAAAGGAACCCTCAAGTGTTTTAATAAATATTTAGATGACCATTTGAAATGCCAAAGCATACAAAGCTATGGGTCAAGTGCTGGAAAATGGGTTTAGGATAGATGGATGTTTGATGACAGACACAATGGGCCAAGGGGTATCATTCTGTGATTTCTTTATCCACCATTGATTCCAAGATGGCGGCAGCGTGGGTCTCCTGAACCACAGCCCCGTCTGCTCTTAACCACTTTTCTTTCTTCTTTTCTTCCTTCCTTTGTTTTTCTTTCAGTTTTTTTTCTCTGCTTACTTACTTTCTGGAGGCAGCGGTGGTGATGGCTGCTGCCAGTGCCGTTGGTCATGAGTTGGTGTGCCCAGCAGGATTCTGGCGGCCCGTTGCGTCGTGGAAGTGGCTGGGGGCCTGGAGCAATGCCAGAGTGGGACTCCGGCAGCCTGTGGTGATGGGTGAGCCTGGTCGGTGGTGAGACGGCAGCATGGAGACAATGGATTGGGAGATTGGGAGATTGAGAGATCGAGGCCAGCACAGGAGAGAGATCAAGCCCTCATGGAGTGACTGCAGACTCAGGGCTAAAGAAGGACTGTAATTGGGAACTTATAACTTAATTTCTTATTTACTTCTTTACACTGACAAGAAATGCAACTGAACTTGTAACTGATTTCCTTATTTTCTACTCAGATTTTGTACCTCAGTAACTGTACCTAAGAGGGCACCAGGAATGGTAACATTGGAAAATTTTCACGGTGCTTATGTATCCCTGTATATGACAATAAAAACTAATTCTAATTAAAAAAGACTCTCTTCCTCTATGGGCAGCTGAGTATCAGGAAGAGAATCTTAAACAAGACCAGGCATGGAGCCTGAAGCTTGATTCAGATGTGGGCTTTGGTCATCAATACTGCAACCTTTACCAAGATGGCTTCCTTCTGGTGCACAGCAACTATGTTCCCCGCTGGACGCCATTTTTACTTTGAGGGCACTTGCTTCAGTCCTTACAATGGACACGGTGACAATGAATTTCTCGGTCCCTTGCTTATACCAACTCAGCTGAATACTTTGACAAGATTGCAAAGCTGTGAGCCTGTTGGATGTTTCTCAAGAGTTTTTTTGATGGAACTGAGCAAATCTTGGTGGATTAGCCAGCCTGTTTCAAATTGTATTTTAATTGCGGATGGTCAGGAATGGCCCAAAAGCGTCATAGTCATAGAGTCCTAGAGATGTACAGCATGGAAATAGACCCTTCGGCCCAACCCATCCATGCTGACCAGATTTGTGGCAGATCCAGAGACGTTCACAGCGGAAAGGGCTTTAGATAAATGAAATGGCCTCAGTGACCTTGCTAATATCTTCTCCTTAACCAATATAAAAATTACTTTATGGGTCGTAAATGTTTGTTACAGTTGTATAGGATGTCGGTGAGGCCACATTTGGAATACTGTGAACAATTCTGGTCACCCTGCTATAGGAAGGATGTTATTAAATGGGAAAGGGTACACTGGGATGTTACCGAAACTGGAGGGTTTGAGTTATAAGGAAAGGCTGGATAGGCTGAAGCTTTTTCTTCCCTGGAACGCAGGAGGCTGAGGGGTGATCTGATAGACATGTATAAAATCATAGGGTGAGAAGACATGGTCTTTTCCCCAGGGTAGGGGAGTCGAGAAACAGAGGGCGTAGGTTTAAGGTGAGGGGGGGGGGAAAGATTTAGAAGGAGCCCAGGGGTAACTTTTTCACACAGAGGGTGGTGCATGTGTGACTCTAAGTGCTTCGTGACATCCTGATGTTGTGAAAGCCAGGGGTGTGGAAACGCAGGAGTTTGTTCCTATCAGTCTCAGTTTCTGATCTACGATCACCACATTCCCCAGCCATGAGGAGGCACTGCAATGCTGTGCCTCTGACCCAGATCGGCTTTCCAAGGCAGCTGATGGTTGGGCCAAGTCTCCACAAGGACCTCACCAATGGGCTGTTGCCACCCCCCCCCCAAATTGTTTCAAGAGAAGGTGGGGTGCAGAACAGGCTCTCACATCCTCGCTGGAGGGACCAATGTACACCGTGAGCTTTTGAGACATTTCAAAATTTGAACTTCCCTCCTCCTCAGACTCGTGAGGCTTGGTTGGAGAGTCGGTGAAGTCTGCCACCGTATGATTCAATTGCTTGTGTTGGCTGCAGTAGAAGCTTAATGTCACAAATGATTCGGTGCTATGGAAGGACTCGGGCTGGGACCAGGGCATCCTGCTTTGCTCAGTTGGGTTTCTGTTTCCTGTGGGATATCACATTCCAGACTAGGCTGGAAGGAAATGCTTCAATAAGGCCAGCTACCACTACCACCACCACTTTCAAGTCCTCCCTCTGTGGGATTTGAACCGCCATCCTTGGATTATTAATCAGGAAAAGTGGCGAGGAATTGTAAAAGGCAAGGAATTTGCTCAAGCCTTTCAGGGGAAAAGTCATGCTGTCTCTGAAAGAACTAGTTGCCAAAACTATTTTTCCGGCACTCATCAGGACAGATGCAAGAATGCCAAATTTTGAAGGGAACAACAACTTACACTGCAGCCGGAAAAGGTCCTGATTGGTTGGCAAGTCAGCTCTGATTGGTGGAGGCAGTGGCCCAAGTTCTTGAATGATGAATCGATTATAATGACCTTGTCCTCACCCTGACTGGTGTTCACGTGGTACACCAGCCCCACACCCATGGCCCCCTGATGCCAACCACCATTAGCTCAGGGTGATGAAGGGTGAGAGATAAATGCAGCCACATCCACACCTCAGTGAAAGGATGGAGAAACCCTGTGTACAGCTTGACAGTTTAGGGCCTGAAAAAATAACCCACAACAGGAAACGTGAAGTGGGTGAGGCAACTCCAAACTGAAAGACCAACATCTTCTGCCTGTGCAGCCTACAGCCCAAGTGCTCAATATTGAGTTCTCCAATTTCAAAAATTGAAAAGAATAACCATCCCACCCATCCCCCACCTTCCTCTCCAGCCCCTCCCCCTCCCTTCCATTCCTCCTACTGACCCTTCCTCCCATCGACCAACCAGATCGTACCCACCACTCGTACTCGTCTATCATTCCCTCACATTCTGCCCCTCTCCCTAACCATAATCCTTGCCCCCCCCCAACCCCCTTTATCTGCAGCTCCTCCTACCCCCACCCCACCCCGGTCCTGAGGAAGGGTTACACCCCAAACATTGACTTCTCCACCTCCTGAGGCTGCCTGGCCTGCCAGCATTCTCCCAGCCTCTTGCCTGTCTACCTTGGATTCCAGGCATCTGCAGTTTGTTTTGTCTCTAACTCCAATTATATTGGCAGGAAGGTGGGAGCTGCAGGAGGAAGTTCACTGAAGATCGCTGGGAAATGTTCGGTGTGAGGAAAGCCCATATCTTTCTAATCATCACCCTGTTTCACTATCAGGCAACCAGTACCTCTGCCCTGTTTTATATCTGTTTTGCACACCCTCTGACACCGAAGAAAAAGCATAGAATCATACAGCAGGGAAACAGACCCTTCGGTCCAACCCGTCCATGCCGACCAGATATCCCAACCTAATCCAGTCCCATTTGCCAGCACTTGGCCCGTACCCCTCTAAACCCTTCCTATTCATGTACCCATCCAGATGCCTTTTAAATGTTGTGATTGTACCAGCTTCCTCCACGTTCTCTGACAGCTCATTCCATACACATACCAACACGACTCCACTTTCAAGGAGCTATGAACCTGCACTCCAAAGTCCCTTAGTTCTGCCACACGCCCCAGAACCTTACCATTAAGTGTATAAGCCCTGCTCTGATTTGCTTTTCCAAAATGCAGCACCTCACATTTATCTAAATTAAACTCCATCTGCCACTCCTCAGCCCATTGGCCCATCTGATCAAGATCCTGTTGTAATCTGAGGTAACCCTCTTCGCTGTCCAATACACCTCCAATTTTGGTGTCATCTGCAAACTCACTAACTGTACCTCCTATGTTCCTAGAATCCCTAGCAGCATGAAAACAGGCCCTTCAGCCCAACAATTCCACACTGAACCTCCGAACAGTCTCCTACTCAAACCCATTACTCTATATTTACCCCTGACTAATGCACCTAACCTACACTTCCCTGAACACTATGGGCAATTTAGGATGGACAATCCACCCTAACCTGCACATCTCCGGATTATGGGAGGAAATCAGAGCACACCCACACAGACACAGACACAGGGAGAATGTGCAAACTCCACACGGACAGTCGCCCGAGGCTGGAATTGAACCTGGGCCCCTGGCGCTGTGAGGCAGCAGTGCTAACCACTGTGCTGCCCCACAGAGACCATTCACATCCAGCTCATTTGTACAAATGACGAAATTAGTGGACCCAGCACTGATCCTTGTGGCACTCCTCTGACCAAAGCGACAGTCATCACAGTGAGAGGCCATTCGGTCCATAATGCTCGTGCTGACTCTTTGAAAGAGCTGCTTAATTATTCCCTCTGTCCGTGCACGAACTCTCATTCTTTCACAATAGCCCTGAAAACTTTCAAGCAATTTTGAAAGTTACTGTTGAATCTGTTGCAGCAATTAGGGGGAGGCAATGGCCTAGTGCTGATTACTTCTGGGCTGTTAACACAAGTGATGTTCTGGGACTGTGGGTACGAATCTCACCACAGCAGATAGTGGAATTTTAATTTAATGTTTAAGAGTGTAATGATGGCCTTGAATCCACTGCCAATTGTTGGAAAAACCCATCTGGCTCACGAATATTCTTTAGGGAAGGAAACTGCCACCCTTACCTGGTCTGGCCTACAGGTGACTCCAGGCCTACAGGTGACTCCAGACCCATAGCAATGTGGCTGACTCTGAACTCTCCTCTAGTGATGGGCAATAAATGCTGGCCTAGCCAATCACGCTTCATACTGTGAATGGATTTTTTTTAAAAAAGCAGGCAGCACATTCTACTGTTATTAAGGACCTTTGCTGTTTATTCTCCTCTTCTCACTCACTCGTCATTTTCCTCTGAATTCATAGTCACTCTTTGAAAAACCTTTTGGTTGGGAGGTGAGGAATAGGAAGACGGCAGTGTATGATAACAAAAACTCCACGGTGCTCCCCATTTTCACCTGGTAACCCCCTGATAGATAGGCAGTGAGCAGGATCGGGCCTAGTCTCATTGCCTTACCCACGATGGTTTGTCCTAGGTTTGTGCAGAAGGGGTGGTCGTCTGGATGAGATACTGGAGGGCGATCGGTTCTGCAGTACAATACCAGCCGATGCCTTACTGAACAAAGAGGAGGACGTTGGACCAGTGAGCAACAGAGAGCAATGTGACCAAAGCTGCACTTGATCTCTGAACCAGAAAGTTGTGGGTTCCAGTCCCACTCTGGGGGACCTGAGCTAGGCTGGCACTCCGAGTGCAGTACTGACCGTGCTACACTGGCAAGAGCTGCCTTCTTTCAGATGAGGTGAAACGCCAGATCCCTCTCGGGTGGGTGTGAGCCGTTCTGTGGCACTAGTTCAGAAAAGTTAGGACAAACTCTCCCTGGAGTCCTGACCAATATCTCTCCCTTGGCTAACACCACAAAAGGAGTTGGGAAGTTACGTTGCAGTTGGTGAGGCCGCATTTGGAGTACTGTGTTCAGTTTTGGTCACCTTGCTTTAGGAAGGATACCATTAAACTGGAAAGACTGCAGAAGAAATTTACAAGGATGTTGCCAGGACTCAAGGGTCTGAGTTATCAGGAGGTTGGACAAGCTAGGACTTATTCCTTTAGAGTGTAGGAGACTGAGGTGGGGGTGGGGGGTGGGGAGAGCCTTTATAGAGGTGTATAAGATCGTGAGAGGTATGGAGAGATGGAGACGGTGAATGCACTCAGTCTTTTTCCCAGGGTTGGGGAATCGAGGACTAGAGGGCATCAGTTTAAGGTCAGAGGGGAAAGAATAAAAGGGAACTTGAGGGGCAACATTTTTACACAGAGGGCAGTACGCATATGGAATGAGCTGCCAGCGGACATGGTTGAAGTGGGTACATTAACAACATTTAAAAGGTTTTTGGACAAATACATGGATAGGAAACGTTTAGAAGGATATGGGCCAAGGGCAGGAAAATGGGGTCAGTGTTGGTGGACATTTTGGTCGGCATGGACCAGTTTGGGCCGAAGGGCCTCTCTCTGTGGTGTAGGACTCTATGACCGATTAATCTGATGATTGGGGCTTGTGGGATCTTGCTTTGTGCAAATTGGTTGACCCCCATTCCCTAAGGTACAACAGTGTCCATGTTCACTCCAGTGATGGGGAAACACTGAGGCGCATCCCAGGCCTGGTAATGTCTTGTACAAACCTGAGCTCCCCCTCACCCTTCCCATCCACCCTGGACCTTGCACACACCCAATGAGACCATGTTGTCTGACTCCAACAGGAGAGCGACGCAGCAATGTTTGAAAACGCATGAGCCTAAGATAAACGTCAAAGGACGGTGGATAACATGGAAGCCCTTTCGGACAGACTGACAACACGCCAACAGAAACCCGTCAGGATTTCTCTCCGAGCGCTGCTCACTGCGAGAAAGGAGAACAATTGCTCTTTTGTGAGTCTGGCCAGTTCCCAGTACGAACGCAAAACAAAACACACACAGATAGAAGAAGGTTGGAGTTGCTGCCTGAGGGAGAGTGGTTCTGCAATGTGACCACACTGTGAGTGAATCAGTCCTTGTGTTGTGTACATGAACCAAGCAGCAACAAGTGAGGTGATAAGGTCTCAAACAACGGACCGCCAGTTGGGGGTGGGGCAGGGGGGTGGTAGTGAAGAAACATTGCCGAGCAATCAGCATAAGGTGGGGCTTTGCATTTTCAATGGGCCTTTCCCACCCTTCATCAGCAAACAGGTCGTTATACTGTGACACAAATTCACTGTTATGCAGTTGACAAATTGGAGATACAGTTTCTACAGCGCAAATCTTCGAAACGCGAGATGGCTGTAACCCGATTACATCGCCAACACTTTCTGCGCCGTTGCTAAAGTGCGATTTTTCTGCAACGCGGTGTTGCACAAGAACACAACCACCGCATTACAGAAGAAGTGACTGTGCGCAATGAGATCGGGGCGACATTACTGTCTGAGGGCTGCTGTTCTCACACTGAGCGCCCACTCTCTGCTGCCTGGGTTCTTTGCAAAACCAGGGGAGAGGGGGGTAGCTCCACCTTACCGACAGGAGATTCCAATCAGAGCTCCCTCAGAAACACGGAACCGTGCTTCCCAATCCGACAGGCCCCTCAGAGGGTGGAACTGGTGGGGAAAAGGCAAGGCTTGGTCTGCCCGGAACTTGCTGGGCCTTCCACAGGAAGGAGCTGACCCTGGCTGAGTGTTGCAGACTGGCACATTCCAAGGTCCTTGGCCAAGTGCTGAGGGACACACTGAAGCTTGGAACAGCTGATGCCGCGGGGAAAGACTACCATCTGAGGTCTTCCTGCTGAAGTTAAATGGGAATCAATTCTGTTATCAGACCTCCCCCAGTGCCTCAAATATATGTAAATATAATATTGTGAAGTAAAAATGTCTTTGTTTGATCTACATATGTAAAGACTATAGCTAAATGGGCTACACCTCCTCTCACGCCCCCCCGCCCCTTATAAAACACTATGCCTTACTCCCAATTCCTCCATCTCTGCCACATCTGCTCTCAGGTGGAGTAATTCCACTCCAGAACATCCCAGATTTCAAGGACAGCAAATTTTCCCTCCCAAGTGGTCAACAATGTACCCCACCCCCACCCCCCCCGCGCCCCCCATACATCTCCTCCATTTCCCACACCTTCGCCCTTGAACCTCACCCTTCAAATCATAACAAGGACAGAACCCCCAGTCCTCACCTTCCACCCCACCAACCTCCAGATACAACGCATCATCCCCTGCCATTTCTGCCACCTACAGTCAGATCCCACCGCCAGAGATATATTCCCCTCACTATCTGAATTCCGCAGGGACCATTCCCTCTGCAAATCCCTCATTAGGTCAATGTCCCCTCACCAACCCACCCGCCATATCTGGCACCTTCCCCTACCACCACAAGAGGGGTAAACCTGTACCCACACCACCTCATCTCAGCTCCGGCCAAGGACGTAAAAGAAATTGCCACATCCAACACGGATATTCCTGCACATCCAGAAACCTCACCTACTGTGTCGGTTGCTCTAGATGTGGTCGCCTCTACAACAGGGAGACAGGGAGACAGGACACCAACTCATGGAACGTTTCGGGGTACATCTCTGGGCCTGCTCAGCCCACACTCCACTGGGACACGGCCCACACTGCCCCTGCTCCCCGTCTGGGACACAGCCCACACTCCCCCTGCTCCCCGTCTGGGACACAGCCCACACTCCCCCTGCTCCCCGTCTGGGACACAGCCCACACTCCCCCTGCTCCCCCCTCTGGGACACGGCCCACACTCCCCCTGCTCCCCGTCTGGGACACAGCCCACACTCTGCCTACTCCCTGCTCTGGGACACGGCCCACACTCCCGCTGCTCCCCCCTCTGGGAAACAGCCCACACTCCCCCTGCTCCCCGTCTGGAACACGGCCCACAATCCCCCTGCTCCCCGCTCTGGGACACGGCCCACACTCCCCCTGCTCCCCCCTCTGGGACACGGCCCACTCTCCCCCTGCTCCCCCCTCTGGGACACGGCCCACACTCCCCCTGCTCCCCGCTCTGGGACACGGCCCACACTCCCCCTGCTCCCCCCTCTGGGAAACGGCCCACACTCCCCCTGCTCCCCCCGTCTGGGACACGGCCCACACTCCCCCTGCTCCCCCCTCTGGGACACGGCCCACACTCCCCCTGCTCCCTGCTCTGGGACACGGCCCACACTCCCCCTGCTCCCCCCTCTGGGACACGGCCCACACTCCCCCTGCTCCCTGCTCTGGGACACGGCCCACACTCCCCCTGCTCCCCCCTCTGGGACACGGCCCACACTCCCCCTGCTCCCGGCTCTGGGACACGGCCCACACTCCCCCTGCTCCCTGCTCTGGGACACGGCCCACACTCCCCCTGCTCCCCCCTCTGGGACATGGCCCACACTCCACTGGGATACGGCCCACACTCCCCCTGCTCCCCCCTCTGGGACACGGCCCACACTCCCCCTGCTCCCCCCTCTGGGACACGGCCCACACTCCCCCTGCTCCCCGCTCTGGGACACGGCCCACACTCCCCCTGCTCCCTGCTCTGGGACACGGCCCACACTCCCCCTGCTCCCCCCTCTGGGACACGGCCCACACTCCCCCTGCTCCCCGCTCTGGGACACGGCCCACACTCCCCCTGCTCCCCCCTCTGGGACACGGCCCACACTCCCCCTGCTCCCCCCTCTGGGACACAGCCCACACTCCCCCTGCTCCCCCCTCTGGGACATAGCCCACACTCCCCCTGCTCCCTGCTCTAGGGCTCGGCCCACACTCCCCCTGCTCCCCCCTCTGGGACACAGCCCACACTCCCCCTGCTCCCCGCTCTGGGACATGGCCCACACTCCCCCTGCTCCCCGCTCTGGGACATGGCCCACACTCCCCCTGCTCCCCGCTCTGGGACATGGCCCACACTCCCCCTGCTCCCCGCTCTGGGACACGGCCCACACTCCCCCTGCTCCCCGCTCTGGGACATGGCCCACACTCCCCCTGCTCCCCGCTCTGGGACACGGCCCACACTCCCCCTGCTCCCCCCTCTGGGACACGGCCCACACTCCCCCTGCTCCCCCCTCTGGGACACGGCCCACACTCCCCCTGCTCCCTGCTCTGGGACACGGCCCACACTCCCCCTGCTCCCCCCTCTGGGACACGGCCCACAGTCACCCTGCTCCCTGCTCTAGGGCTCGGCCCACAATCCCCCTGCTCCCTGCTCTAGGGCTCGGCCCACAATCCCCCTGCTCCCCGCTCTGGGACACGGCCCACACTCCCCCTGCTCCCTGCTCTAGGGCTCGGCCCACACTCCCCCTGCTCCCTGCTCTAGGGCTCGGCCCACACTTGCTCTCCCCCCGCCCACTCTGGGACATGGCCCACACTTACTCTGTTCCCTACTCCGGGACTCAGCCCATGACTTTTTCCCGCTCTGGTCTGGGTAGTTTAAGATGTTCGAAGTTGGTCAGGGTAGGGGAAGAAACACTGCAGCAAGGAGGGAAGAAAGTAACAAGAAGAGAGTCGTGTGCATGAATAACGTATATTTTTGAAATTATGTAATTATATATTTTTAAAATATGTAAATATAATCTGACATAAGAAAGAAATGCCTTGGGCTTTTCTGCAACTGCAGAGATTGCCAAATTCTGATGTTTGTTCTTCAGGTACAAAGTCTACACAGAACTGCTTCAGTAACTATGTGCATGAGGATGTTTTGTGAATAAAATATATCTTTGCAATAATAAAATAGTCGAGGGAGAGGTCAACCATGGACCCTTTATCTCAGCAATCAGATTCTGTAATTTAAAGATGTAGCATCTCACACACACACACACAGTCACCTTGATGGCTGCTGTGAAAGGGTTAAAATGTAAACTATGTGTTAGGTTAGGTGCCAGCTGGGTCAGGGTGTTAGTGTGCCACTACATGCCAGGTGGGTCAGGGTGCTACAGAGCCAATTAGTGCCAGGTGGGTCAGGGTGCTACAGAGCCAATAAGTGCCAGGTGGGTCAGGGTGCTACAGAGCCAATACATGCCAGGTGGGTCAGGATGCCAGATCGTCACTACATGCCAGGTGGCTCAGGGTGTTAGACAGCCAATAAGTGCCAGGTGGGTCAGGGTATTAGAGTGCCAATGGGTGTCAAGTGGATCAGGATGTTAGCTTACCAATAGGTGCCAGGTGGGTCAGTGTATTAGAATGCCAATAGGTGCCAGGTGGGTCAAGATAGATAAGGAGAAGGGTAACTAGGTGAACGTGAGGACTGCAGATGCTGGAGATTAGAGCTGACAGTGTGGTGCTGGAGAAAGGTGACACCCAGGTAACGTGCCAGATTGGTAGGGAAAGTATGTTGGGTGCCAGAAAGTGCACAGAGGGTAGGAGGACAAGTATGCAGGGATGGAAGAGTGCCAGAGATCATGGCAGCAAGGGGGAGGATAAGTATTGGAGCATTTAGGGTAGGTCAGAGTGGGTAGGAGATATCGGGTCTGAGAGGTGGCATGGAATGGGTCGTTGGTGTCAAGAGGTGGTGGGATTGCTGCTGCGGGGGAGGGTTGGGGATGAATGTGATTTTGCCTAGCAGTGGGAAAAGGGGTTTGTGTCTAAGGGGTCTGGGGACAGGTATAGGGGATGAGAGCTTTCGGGCTGCAGAGTTCGGAGAGAGGGCTGGTATCAGCGTGCATTGAATTCTCGGAGGAGAGGGGTAATCCAAGTTCTGTGTGGCTGAGAAACAGGAGGAGGTGTTGGGCCAGGATCTAGGTAAGGGGGTGGCTGAGGTGTCATTGAGGGCATTGAGGGGGTTGTGGGGTTGGTGTGCTTGTCTTATGTAAAATACTAACTGCGCTCAACAAATAGATAGGCTGGCTTGCACCTCCTCAAGGAAGGTGCAACCACAAGCTATTTGATTCAATTAATGCTCTGTAAGTGAGGACCAGTTGGGACTTCTGAGCAGGCCTCCAGGCTTCCAGTAGCAACGGGGCCCAGTCTAGGGGCCTGGAGACTGGTTGGCCCTCAGAGCTTAATCCCAGTGACATATTGTGAATGACACGGATCTCGAAATGGAGGTCAGGGGCAAGCAGCACATTAATTTCCAAGTCAGCCTGTGTTTTTGTACTGGCTTCCCAAACGGGGTCCTTCAGCCAGGGCCTCTCAAGGCCGTCCTGCCTCCTTGCCTACCTCAGGGCAGGCTCCACCCTGTCGAGTGTTTTACCCTCCAGAGCTCAACTCGAAAACACTCACCTTTCCTTCAAATTTAAACTTCAAAGGCGTTAAGAGTGAGGACGTACCCATTTCTCTCCCTTGCCTCTTTCCCATCGGGGGCCCGCTGCTGCTTTCAAACGGGAGGCCTCTGTCTGGGCCCACAATCCGATGGTAAGTAATTTGGCCATGAATCAGTGACTGCAGGAGAAATCACATTGAAGGTTCCACCCCCCCCCCCCACCCACCCCACCCACACACACACACTGGGGCTCTTTATGTGGGCCCCACAACAGGGCAGGGATGATCCTGACACCACCTTTGAGTTTTTCCTCTCTTTGACCAGGTAACAAACCACCCGAGAGCTCACTTTGTGTGTGGGCGTGTGTGATTTGCCCTCAGTGCCTGGACAGTGAAGCTCGAACGATGTCGCCCTGGGACAGAGGGCTGCCTGCTAGCGTCTCACTCCCAGCACCATCAGGGCTGTGGTTCACTGTCCGAGGCAAACCACGTTTTACAGATGGGACACGGGTTAAGATGGGACATCAACGATTTAGCGCTCGCGCAAGGGGAGGTGGAGGTGGGCAGAGAGGCCACCCTTTTCGATTCACGTCCCGTTTCCAGACGGTTTCTTCCCGTTGCGATGGACAGGCAGAGGAATTTCAGGTAGCCTGGGACAAATCGGGTGACGTTCCCACGGCCAGTACCTGTGGAAATTCCCCAACAACTTGTGCCTGGGCTTCGGATCTTCACGCAGCAGTGAATTCAGATATTTTAATTGTTCTGTTTCCTGTCAGCCCAGTACTATCCTGGGTGTCACATACCAATCTGATCACATGCGTCACCCAAGCCCAGTGATAGGAACTGCCCTGGCACCACTGGTTCTCTTGCTATTGGCCAGAACGGTTCCAGTCAGTAGACTGGTAAGAATTAGAATCCCTACAGTGTGGTAACAGGCCCTTCGGCCCAACAAGTCCGCACTGACCCTCCGAAGAGTAACCCACCCAGACCCGTTTCCCTCTGACGAATGCACCTAACACTATGGGCAATTTAGCGTGGCCAATTCACCTGACCTGCACATCTTTGGACTGTGGAGGAAACCAGAGCACCCGGAGGAAACCCACACAGACACGGGGAGAATGTGCAAACTCCACACAGGCAGTCGCCCGAGTCTGGAATCGAACCCGGGTCCCTGGCGCTGTGAGGCAGCAGTGCTAACCACGGAGCCACTGAACCACCAGGTAACCTGCTGAGAACCTGTCAAACAGGACAGAGAGCACAAATTCAACACTGCTCCGAGCCAGGTGAAACTGAACCTGGCTTTAAGAGTTGGAGCATTGAGATGGCTGGAAGATAGCGAGCATTTACATCAGGAAATAGGAATCTTTCATTTATTGAGGAGAACAGAGGGCATAGTAGACCCGAAACGCGTCAAGCTGGCTGATATTCCCTCCCATCATGCAACCATCTCCCTCAAAGTACATGCATCCCTCCAGGCCTGGATGTTTGAGCTCCACTTGCAATTCTCTCCAGCCCTCCAAGCCTCGTAGATTCAGGCCGGCCAACTTCCCATCACACAACCCTCTGCCTAATGCCTCAGGTACCCTGTCCATTGTTTCCAGGCATGTCCAATGATGTCAGCAAGATTCCCTCCCAACACTGTAACCACAAACATATCAGCGTTGGAGTAACGAAGGAAACTGATGGTCCAGCAACTGGCCACCACTGAGACCCTTCAGCCTTTGAAGCCTCTTTAAAGGAGACTTTGATTGAGTTGCATGGCGTCCTGTTTTGATTTGCGGCAGTGGAATATAGAGTTTGAACTCGAAGCTGTGCGGTTTTGTTAAAATGCACTGGCTGGGGAAGTACAAACAGCATTCCAATGTCAGCACTCACAAGTATTTCCCAGACACTGCTGACAGTTTCGCACACACTCAGCGCTGAAGGAGGAGGGAGTGTGGGTGCGTGCATGCGTGTGTGTGTATCTGTGTGTGTATGTGTGTGTGCATGTGTGTGTGTGTGTATATGTGTGTGCGTGTGTATGTATGTGTGTGTGCATGTGTGTGTGTGTATGTGTGTGTGTGTGTGTGCATGTGTGTGTGTGTGTATATGTGTGTGCGTGTGTATGTATGTGTGTGTGCATGTGTGTGTGTGTATGTGTGTGCGTGTGTGTGTGTATGTGTGTGTGTATGTGTGTGTGCGTGCGTGTGTGTGTACGTGTGTGTGTGCGCGTGTGTGCGTGTGTGTGTATATGTGTGTGCATGTGTGTGTATGTGTGTGTGCATGTGTGGGTGTGTGTATATGTGTGTGTGTGTGTATGTATGTGTGTGTGCATGTGTGTGTGTATGTGTGTGTGCGTGTGTGTGTATGTGTGTGTGTGCGTGTGTGTGTGTGTATGTGTGTGCGTGTGTGTGTGTGTATGTGTGTGCGTGCGTGTGTGTGTACGTGTGTGTGTGCGCGTGTGTGCGTGTGTGTGCATGTGTGTGTATGTGTGTGTGCATGTGTGTGTGTGTGCGTGTGCGTGTGTGCATGTGTGTGTGTGTGTGTATGTGTGTGCGTGTGTGTATGTGTGTGCGTGTGTGTGCGCATGTGTGTGTGTTTGTGCGTGTGTATGTGTGTGCGTGTGTGTGTGTATGTGTGAGTGTGCGTGTGTGTGTGTATATGTGTGTGCGTGTGTGTGTATGTGTGTGTGTATGTGTGTGCATGTGTGTGTGTATGTGTGTGTGCGTGTGTGTGTATGCGTGTGTGTGTGCGTGTGTGTGTGTGTATATGTGTGTGCGTGTGTGTGTATGTATGTGTGTGTGCATGTGTGTGTGTGTATGTGTGTGTGTGTGTGTATGTGTGTGTGTATGTGTGTGTGTGTGCGTGTGTGTGTGTATGTGTATGTGCATGTGTGTGTGTGTATGTGTGTGTGTATATGTGTGTGTGTATGTGTGTGTATGTGTATGTGCATGTGTGTGTGTGTATGTGTATGCGCATGTGTGTGTGTGTATGTGTATGTGTATATGTGTGTGTGTATGTGTGTGTATGTGTATGTGCATGTGTGTGTGTGTATGTGTATGTGCATGTGTGTGTGTGTGTGTGTGAGGTGGGGGGGTGGGTGGGGAGAGAAGGTGGGGAAATGGCCGCTACCCTCACGATGTTGAAAGATAATACAATTGCAGGAGGTCCTGGAAAAACAATCAGAGAGCTTCCACTTAAGACAAAGGGTCTTAAATGCAACGCGCAATTTTAAAAATTGCACATTGATGCAATTGTTAGTGATGTAAGTAAAGATGTGTTAAAAGCAGATATTTAGCCTGGTGGTCTCAGTAAGATACTCCCCTTTACCACCACCGGCAATGGCCAATCTGCTGCAAGTTTTTCGGGGTCAAGGTGTCCGATTTTCTGACGTATGACCCTGGCATGTGTAGTGATCAGAATGAGGTCAACTGGATGGACCTCATGGAACATGAATTCCCTGATTGGGGCCATTAACCTGGGGCAATCAGGGAGCCCTGGCTGACAGGTATAAACAGGAGTGTCAGAGGTTCGGCCCTCTCCTATGGCTGGCTCTGAGGGAGCTGGATCAGTGTCAAGGACTCACTCTGTGTGAATGAAGACTGACTTGGTGTCGGGATACAAAATCATTGGGACATAAAATGGCTGATGGGTCGTGAAGGGAAGCTCATCACTGATAATTCCAATGGGGACTTTATTCAGGAGAATATCCAGAGGGTGGCAATGATATAGAATGACAAGGGGTAGCTGAACACAATCGAGTAAATGTATTGAACGGGTAACAAGATAAACATGGAGGGGAAGGAATTAGTTGGGTTAAGCTGATTAGGTTAAACATGTTACAGAAAATAAAGTCACGTCTAATCCAGTCTAATCTCTCTTCTATCAATGTGATAAATGTTAATTAATATCCTTTCTAGGAAAAAAGCGTTACTGATGTGGAGTCTCATTTCTTCAGATTTTAATCAGTGTTGGAGATTTTTAAAGCACCTAACATTTAAAATCCAAAATATGTTTTGTTTTTTACTTCGAGAGCTTTCCTCTCTCTCCCGCTCTATCTGTCTCTCTCTCTCTCTCTCTTTTTCTGTCGTCCAGTTTTTCCTACCTTCTCTCTATTTCTCTCTCAGTGTCTGATTTGACAAGGGGTTCACCCTACCTCCCAGTTATATTCCTTCTTCGGCCTTGTGCTGTTACCGTCACCATCCTTCAGTCTGACTGCTACAGGGAGATAGTCGGCTAAAGAAGAGTTACAGTTAACTCGGTTTCTCTCCAGACGGATGCTGCCAGACCTGCTGAGTCTCTCCAGCGCGGTCTGTTTTTTATTTCCTATCGCCGGGGTTGGCAGTACTTTCACGGGTCAGGCTGATTAATGATGAATGGTGCCTGGCCAAAGTGAAAACTGGCACACTGAAAATCAAGTGAACTGCCAACTCAACACAGAGTCAGAGAGATGTGCAGCACAGAAACAGACCCTTCAGTCCAACTCATCCATGCCGATCAGATATCCTAAATTAATATAGTCCCAATTTGCCAGCTCTTGGCCCATATCCCTCCAAATCCTCCCTATTCATCTACCTACCCAGATGCCTTTTAAATGCTGTAATTGTACCAGCCTCCACCACTTCCTCTGGCAGCTCATTCCATACACGTACCACCTTCTGTGTGAAAATGTTACCCTTCAGGTCCCTTTCTCCTCTCTCACCTTAAACCTATGCCCTCTAGTTTTTGGATTTTCCTATCCCAGGGAAAAGACCTTGTCTGTTTAGGCAAAAGTGAGGACTGCAGATGCTGGAGATGAGAGTCTAGATTAAAGTGGTGCTGGAAAAGCACAGCAGGTCAGGCAGCATCCCAGGAGCAGGAAAATCGACGTTTCGGGCAAAAGCCCTTCATCAGGAATGAGGTTGGAAGCCTTCAGGGGGTGTAGAGATAAATGGGAGGGAGGTGGGGCTGGGGAGAAGAGAGTTGAGAGTGCAATAGGTGGATGGAGGTGGGGTAAAGGTGATAGGTCAGAGGGGAGGGTGGAGCGGATAGGTGAGAAGGGAGATTGGCAGGTAGGACAGGTCATGAGGATGGTGCTGAGCTGGAAGGTTGGAACTGGGGTAAGGTGGGGGGAGGGGAAATGAGGAAACTGGTGAAGTCCACCTTGATGCCCTGGGGTTGAAGTGTTCCGAGGCGGAAGATGAGGCGTTCTTCCTCCAGGCGTCTGGTGGTGAGGGAGCGGTGGTGGAGGAGGCCCAGGACCTGCATGTCCTCGGCAGAGTGAGAGGGGGAGTTGAAATGTTGGGCCACAGGGCGGTGGGGTTGACTGGTGCGGGTGTCCCGGAGATGTTCCCTAACGCACTCTGCTAAGAGGTGTCCTGTCTCCCCAATGTAGAGGAGACCGCATCGGGAACAACGGATACAATAAATGATATTGGTGGATGTGCAGGTGAAACTTTGATGGATGTGGAAGGCTCTAATCTTGACCTTGTCTATTTACCCTATCCACGCCCCTCATGATTTTATAAACCTCTATCAGGTCACCCCTCAGCCTCCGACACTCCAGGGAAAACAGCCCCAGCCTGTTCAGTCTCTCCTTATAGCTCAAACCGTCCAACCTTGGCAACATCCTTGTAAATCTTTTCTGCACCATTTCAATTTTGACATCCATCCTATAGCAGGGAGACTAGAATTGAATGCAATATTCCAAAAGTGGTCTAACCAATATACTGTACAGTCGCAACATGACGTCCCAACTCCTCTACTCAATGCACTGACCAATAAAGGAAAGCATACCAAATGCTGCCTTCATTATCCCATCTACCTGTGACTCCACTTCCAAAGAAATATGAAACTGTTCTCCAAGTTCTCTTTGTTCAACAGTACTTCCCAGGACCCTACTATTAAGTGTATAAATCCTGCCCTGATTTCTCTCCTCAATGTCTCCTCACTCTCTCTCCACTGCAACTGTCTCAGCTCAGCTTCTGTTGAAACCTCCAGTTATACCTTTGTCACAGACAGACGGCATTCTGGAGCCATCGAATGGTTTGAGTATAATCAGCCAGTTGTGTCTGTGCTAGGTTTGTGAAGGAGAAATGTACTCGGTGCAACTTCTTCCTCCACACCTTTCCTCTCTCCGTAGCCCTGAACAATCCTTCCTTTCTAGATACTAATCCAACTAATGTGTTGATTGAACCTACCTCTATCACACTCTCACTCGACACACTCTAGATTCGAAGCACTTGCTGCATGAAATTGTGTCCCTTCACGACTCTCATTGTTTCATCTGCCAATTACTGTGCCTTGTTCTCAATCCTTCTCCCTATGACCCCCCCCCCCATGATCGTGAGCACCTCTATTAATTCTCCTCTCAACCTTGTCCTATCCAAACAACAGTGCCAGTTTCTCCAAACTATCTTCATCACAGCTGTTCCTCGTCCATTCTCCTGAACACTCCTATTCTCCCATTTCTGTAACCTTCAGACCAACCAGTGCCCTGCTGCCTACATCCTATCCAGTAATAAGTGCCCATTCTCATCATCCTCATGCAATGGTTAACACATGCCCATTTACCATCTCCCTCCTCAATCCTCAATGCCACAGGCATACCTTCCAAGTGAAGCAGTGTTTTATTTGTACTGTCTTCCAGTCTAGTCTACCATATTTGGTTTCCTTTACACTGGTGAGACCAAACGCAGAACAGCTTCGCTCTGTCTGTAGGAATGACCCTGACCTCCCAGTTGCTTACCACGTCAATTAACCACCTTGTTCTCATGTTATATTTCTGTCCTGGGCAAGTATGGTGTTCCAATGAAGCACAACTTGAGGAATAACGCTTTATTTTCAGTATTTACAGCCTCTATATTGAATTCAGAGTGTGATCTCTGTCCTCTATTTAATTATAACCCACCCCCCCCCAACACCCCTTACATCACCTCCCTGATCTTTCTCTTCTTTGTACCATGTCGGCCTTGCTCTCAGCTGATCGGACCCACTTTCTCCTTTTCACACCTTACATTAACACCCGTTTTAACTCTCCAGCAAACCTTCATCACCATTAGCACTCCCTTGTCTTTTTCCACTGTGCATCGTCACAAACTGTGCCACTTGCTCCTTCTCATCGAGTCATACAGCACGGAAACAGACCCTTCGTTACAACCTGACTGTACCAACCAGACACCCCAGCCTGCCCTAGTCCCATTTGACAGCATTTGGCCCATATCCCTCTAAATATGTATCCATCCCAGACGGTTTTAAAATGCTGTAATTGGACCAGCCTCCACCACTTCCTCTGGCAGCTCATTCCATACACACACCACCCTCTGTGTGAAAAGGTTACCCCTCAGGTCCTTTTATCTCTCTCACCTTAAATCTAATGTTGGACCGCTTCACCCTAGGAAAAAGACTCGACTCTGATCTCCAGCATCTGCAGTCCTCACTTTCCCCTAGGAGCTTACGACACTGTGTTAAAGAACTGAGCTAACAAATGAGCTATTAACCCTCTCTCTGCCTCTCATAATTTGATGAAACCTCCAAACTTATCCTTAGCCTTATCCTCCAACCACTCCAGGGAAAACAGCCTCAGCCTATTCAACCTCTCCCTCTAGTTTATAACCTCCAGTCCCTACCACACCTTGTAAATCTTTTCAGCACCCTTTCAACTTTAACAATATCTTTCCATAGAAGGGCAACCAGAATTGAACGCAGTATTCTTAAAGTGACCTCACCAATGTCCTGCCGTAACATGTCCTCCTGCCAGACTGCTCAGACCCCTTGGCATCATGGTAGCCCACAAACCCACCAACACACTAAAACAGCAGCTAATGAACTTGAAAGAACCGATACAGACAACAAGGAAAACTAATGTTATTTACAAAATACCTTGCAAGGACTGTAACAAACACTACACTGGACAAACAGGCAGAAAACTGTCCACCAGGATACATGAACATCAATTAGCCACAAAATGACATGATCCAGTCTCACTAGTACCCTTACATACAGATGAGGAAGGACACCACTTCGACAGGGACAACACATCCATCCTAAGACAAGTCAAACAGAGACACGCACAAGAATTCCTAAAAGCATGGCATTCCAACCGGAACTCTATCAACAAACACATCAAGTTAGGCCTCATCTGCCACCCACTGAGAAAAAGAATAGGAAATGACATCACCACAGGAAGTGACATCACCACCCCCAAAGAAACCCAAACATATGAATAGAAAGCAGGAATTATCAAGTGCTTCACCCAGAGGCCCGCTGAAGATGTTACCCAGTAGGGTGACGAAACGTCTGGAAATGAACCTTCCAGCTCAGCGAGCAAACCTGCACCTATTTCTTTGTTAGCTCTTCAAAACACTCAGTCAAGTTAGTGAGACATGGTTTCTCATGCGCACAGCCAGGTTGACTATCCCTCATCAGCCCTTACCTTCCCAAATGCATGTAACTCTGTCAACAGCATGAAAAATCATCATTTTCTAACCCCTTTCAGTTCTGAAGTCGTATCAGAATCAAACAGTTGGTTCTGGTTTTCCTCTCTCTCTCTTCAAGGATGCTTACAGACCCTTTGAGTTGTAGAGTCATAGAGATATACAGCACAGAAACAGACCCCTTCGGTCCAACCCATCCATACCAACCAGGTGGCCTCACCTAATCTAGTCCCATTTGCCAACACTTAGCCCTATATCCCTCCAAACCCTCCCTATTCATGTCCCCATCCAGATGCCTTTTAAATGTTGTCGTTGTACCGGCCTCCACCACTTCCTCCGCCAGCTCATTCCAAACACTCACCACCCTCTGTGTGAAAACATTGTCCCTCAGGTCCCTTTTAAATTTTTCCCCACTCACCCTAAACCCTCTAGTTCAGGACTGTCCTCACCTCAGGGAAAAGACCTCGTCTGTTTATCCTATCCATGCCCCTCATGATATTATAAACCTCTATGAGGTCACCCCCTCAGCCTCCGATGCTCCAGGGAAAACAGCCCCAGCTCCAACACTTTCTGTCGCACTTTCCAGGTCCTCGCTGCTGGTATCACAGTGCTTTAAGCTTAGAATTCTCATGGTGAAATTTAAGGCCCTTTAATATTGCCTTTTTTGGACTCCGGTTAATGTGCTCATAAATACGCAGCTGGGATGGATCTCTACACTGAATAGATGCATAATACTGCTGATTCAACCTGCCTGAACCCATACAGCCACAGAAGCGTCTCTGCCCATCAAGTCCCTGCTAGCTCTCTGCAGACAGGCAGCCCCATTCCCCTTCCTTTATGCCCATAGCCTTGTTTTCCCTCGAGCACACACGAACCTTCCTTTTGAAATCATTGACAAAAGATTTTTGAAACCATGAGAACAGTGCCAAAGCATGACACAGCTCTGGTATCTGTAGCCTGCAGTGGCTTGATAAAGATCCAATAGCATTTGAAGGCTATTGATGTGGTTGCTTTCCCTCATCTGGCAAGAGTCTGCCCTTCTCCATATGTTATCTGTTGACCATCTTGCAGCAGATGTAGCCTCAGCAGGGAGTATGTAGCCAACACAAAAAAGACGTTCTGTGATATATCTATGTTTTGTGGCTGGGCTTATAAACAAAGGTCCTCTATTGTAGGCTGCTAGACATAACGGAGGGTAACTTTCACCTCCTCTGTCTGATGTCCAGGGTGGATACAATTAAATGTCCACCCCGTCAGTGAGAGTCTCAAAAAAAGCATAGAATCCCTACCGTGTCGAAGCAAGCCATTTGGCCCATCGCATCCACACCGACCCTCCAAACAGCATCCTTCACAGACCCAATCCCTAACCTGTAACCCCGCATTTCCCGTAACTAACTTGCACATCCCTAAACACTACGGGCAATTTAGCATGGCCAGTCCGCCTAACCTGCACATCTTTGGACAGTGGGAGGAAACCGGAGCCAACCCACGCTGACACGGGGAGAATGTGCAAACTCCACACAGACAGTTGTCCGAGGGTGGGGTTGAACGGCAGGTCCCTTAGCACTGTGAGGCAGCAGTGCTAACCACTGTGCACCACAGAACCACATTGGTATTGTGTAAGGGAGTGCGTTAGAGAAGCTGAAGTTATTCTCCATGGAGCATGGGAGGTTGAGGAGATATTCAAAATGATTAAGGGTTTTGGTTGAGTGAATAAGGAGGCAGCTGGGACAATAGCTGGAGAACGTGGATTGAGGTAACTGGAGCCAGTCTAATCCAGCATAATCTGGATTGCACTCCCGGGAAAAGGGCTGGAAACAGATTCAGCCACTTTCAAAAGCGAACTGGACACATAGCTGAAGGGGATCTAAGTGTGAGGTCATTGGAAACCTGTATCAAAGAGCTAGGACTTGTGCAGTCCTCCATAAAGCATCTTTTCTTGGTTCTGTAACTGAAAACCCTGACACCGCCATGGATGACCAATGTTCTCACCCTAATGGCTGTCAGCGCGGGGTAAAGGGAAAATGAACCCTGATATCCCAAAGGGCTATCGGCCTACATTTGTTGCCATCTTATTTTCCACCAGGGCACCTGATTGGTTTAAACCTCACTGCAGGATCAGCTAATAATGTTTTGTGCTGATGTTGACCTCAGCTGAGGGATAAATATTGGGCATGATAGTGGGGGGGGAAGCAGGAGAAGTTTTATTGCAATTCTTCAGAGTATTAGGATGTTCGATTCCTACCTGAGAGGAGAGACAGGACCTTATGGAAAGGGCAGTATTGGCCAACAGTCCCTTCAGTAATGCATTGCCAGCCTGGATTGTCTTTGGAGTGGACAGGAACTTACAACAGTCGTGAGTGTGTTGCTGGAAAAGCACAGCCAGTCAGGCAGCATCCAAAGAGCAGGAAACTCGACGTTTTCGGGCATAAGCCCTTCATCAGGAACCTTCACCAGATCCCTAATGAAGGGCTTACGCCCAAAACTTCATTTCTCCTACTCCTCGGATGCTGCTTTTCCAGCACCACACTCTCGACTCTGATCTCCAGCATCTGCAGTCCTCACTTTCTCCTCGGAGCTTACAACACAGTGTTAAAGAACTGAGCTAACAAATGAATGGGGGCGGAATGGCATAGAATACAAATGTAAGAACCTCCATGCAAACCTGCAGACAAATATACACATAAATATTTGAATTTGGAACATTCAGCCCCTCAAGTCCACTCCACCAGACAATAGGATCATGGCTGATCTGACTGTCTCCATTATCCTTTGATTCCCTTCATTGTCAAAAATCAATCTACCTGTGTCCTAAAAGTAAATAATGACCCCTCCCCCCTCTGGGAGAGGGAGAGTTCCACAGACTCTTGTTTAAAAATTTACATTCTCACAGGATGTGGCCATCCCTGGCTAGAACAGTACTTATTACCCAGAAGGCAGTTAAGAGTCAACCATATGGCTGTGGGTCTGGAGTCTCGCGTAGGCCCAACTGGGTAAGGATCACAGTTTCCTTCCCTACATTAGTGAACCACATGGGGTCTCTTCCCCCCCCAACCCACCTCCCGACAACAGCTTCATGATCATCATTAGACTCTTCCTCCAGATTTTTCATGGCAGGACTTGAGGCCAGCTCTCCAGAACATTAGGTGAGTTGATGGATTAAGTCGAGCGACAGCCATTGTGTCCCCAAGGACTCACCGAGACAGAAAATTCTCCTCATCTTTGTCTCAAAGGGGAGATGCTTTAATTTTAACTAAGGGGAGAAATGAATTGCAAGAAATATTAATTTCACGCGTAAAAAGATTGCAATCTAAGTTTGTAACTGTGATGTCAATTCAGTACCATAATGACTCTATAGGTTCTGAATCTGACTTCCATCCTCCTTAATATCCCTGCAGTCAAACACACCTTCCTCTTCCAATTCCTCTTCTTCATTATCCAGCGGTAGGGGAATGATTGGATTGGCTTTGCACTTACCCATACATACCATTACTAAGTCATGTGATTTCTCTTCCCGTCCCTGCCCTGCCACCTCTCATCCGTAACAAAAATCTGCTCCATCATCTCCTCTCCCATGTCCGTCTACTGCCTCCTTGCCACATTAACCCCGAACGTAGGCCCGGTTCCCCATTGAAAATGGACATATCACGATTCAACCCCTCCAAAACCTCTCTCAAATGGTGGCTCAGTGGTTAGCACTGCTGCCTCACAGGGCCAGGGACCCTGGTTCGATTCCCACCTCAGGCGACTGTCTGGGTGGAGTTTGCACATTCTCCCCGTGTCTGCGTGGGTTTCCCCCGGGTGCTCCGGCTTCCTCCCACAATCCAAAGATGTGCAGGTTAAGTGAGTTGACCGTGCTAAATTGTCCATGGTGTTCAGAGATGTGTAGGCTTGATGCATTTGTCGGGGGCAAAAGGTAAGGGAATGGGTCTGGGTGGGATACTCTTCGGAGGGTTGGTGTAGACTTGTTGGGCCAAATGGCCTGTTTCCACACTGTCTGATTCGATGATCTATGATGAATCCCTCGTTGCCATTGCCTTGGGTGATGGGAGAAGGCCAGTCTGATATCTAGCCTTGAGTCAGTCGTAGCTTCCTCAAATGGAGCATCAACAAGCCCTCCTCGGCATGCACGAGTGTTGAAGATTACCGATGGTTCATGAAGGAATTGCTGTTCATTTGGCCGCTACGGTGTGCACGGTGAGAAGAGGGTTTGGCTGTAACCACAAGGTATGATTGGCTGTACGCTGATGATAATGAGGCAAAGGGAAGAGGGCTGCGAGAAAGACAATGTGACTGAGGCGCAGTGGTTGGTGGAGTGCTACAAGGATCAGTGCAATTATTTCCAATATGTATTAGCGACTTGAATGAGGAAAGGGAATGTTCTGTATCCACGCCTGCCGATGACACAAAAGTGGTGAGGATGACTCAAAAGGTCTGCAGAGAGATATAACAAGCTTCAGGGAGTGGGCAAAAACTCGCAGATTGAATATCACGTGGGGAAATGCGAGGTTACACACTTTGGCAGGAGGAAGAGCAGAGCCGAATATTATTAAAATGGAGAAAGACTGCAGCGGGATTTTGTGAGACCTCATGCATGAATCACAAAAGGGTATCATCCGAGTTCAGAGAGCCACAGGGAATGTTGGCCGTTATTTTCGAGGCCCTGGCTTATTAAAATAGAAAGGTCTTGCGTAAACTATGGAAGGCACTAGTCAGACCACAGCCAGAATACTGTAGACAGTTTTGGGCCTCTTACCGAAGCAAAGATATACTGGCATTGGAGGCAGTCCAGAGAAGATTAAATGTACTGTTACCAGGTATAGAGGGATTGTCTTACAAGGAGCGGTTAAGTAGGTTGGGGCTATAGTTAGGAGAATGAGAGGTGACCTTATTGAAGCATTCAAGTTTCTTGGAGAACTTGACAGGGTAGATGTGGAAAGGATGTTTCCTCTTGTGGGAGAGTCTAGGAGCGAAGGCAAAATCTAAGAATAAGGGGTCTCACTTTGAAGGCAGAGATAAGGAGGAATTTCTTCTCTGAGGGGAGCGGGTCTGTGGAATTATTTCCTGCAGATGCCTGTTGAGGCTGGGTCACTAAGTGTATTCAAGGCTGAGAGAGACAGATTTTGAATTAGGAAGGGAACCAAGGGTTATGGAGAATAAGTACTTTGCTTTAGCCTCGATGATGTCACAGTCTGACTGAGATCGTTCTGCTTTTGGGTGTCTGAAAACAGGCAAATTTCCAGGAGAGAATCCATGGCCTTTGTGATGGATCGCCCGACCCTTTGATTGGACTACTAGCCAGCTCTCAGTCAGAGTCAGGCCCCTTGGACAAGGAAATCCCGGTCTCCAAGAACTGCCATCCAATCAGAAGCCAGCGGCTCCAGAACTCAGGTGTGTCACAATGTGCCTGTTGCCAGGACAATATCCTTCCAAGTTCCAGGAAGAAGGATAGGGCAAGGGGTCAGAAGGGAGGGCAATAGATTGGCTCCCATTTACCCATCAGCCTGGACCAGGCCATTCCCTTTACACAAAGAGCAGCACAGAGTCAGGGGTCCAGTAAGACCATGAACGGATATCAAAGGCTCCGAGAGTGAAGCCGCACATTCGAGATCTAGGCAGACAAAGTCTAACAGGACAAGGAAGTTGGGAGTCATTTTTTTAAGGTCACAGAAAAAGCAGGAAATCCATCGTTAAAACCATAAAACAAGTTAAGAAACATTTATTGAAGCCACACTAAGTGGAAATTATTCAGAGAGAAGATGCCAAAGGAACAGAGATTATTAGTCAACCAGCGGTCAACGGGATTCAATCAGAAAAAATTCAACTTAAGTGCACATTTTTTTAGAACTGCAAAAAGTAGATTCACCCACAATTTTTAGCTCTGAAAAATAGGCATCCATTGTTTTACCTGAAAAATGCAAAATAGAAATTCATGGTGCAGAATGAGGGAATCTTCCATTTTGATGACTAGAATACAGAAAGTCCTTTAGACCATAAGACCATAAGACATAGGAGTGGAAGTAAGGCCATTCGGCCCATCGAGTCCGCTCCGCCATTCAATCATGGCTGATGCGCATTTCAGCTCCACTTGCCAGCGTTCTCCCCGTAGCCCTTAATTCCTCTAGACAACAAGAATCTATCAATCTCGGCCTTGAAGACATTTAGCGTCCCGGCTTCCACTGCACTCCGTGGCAATGAATTCCACAGGCCCACCACTCTCTGGCTGAAGAAATGTCTCCGCATTTCTGTTCTGAAATGACCCCCTCTAATTCTAAGGCTGTGTCCACGGGTCCTAGTCTCCTCGCCTAACAGAAACAATTTTCTAGCATCCACCTTTTCAAAGCCATGTATTATTTTGTACGTCTCTATTAGATCTCCCCTTAATCTTCTAAACTCCAACGAATACAATCCCAGTATCCTCAGCCGTTCCTCATATGCTAGACCTGTCATTCCAGGGATCATCCGTGTGAATCTCCGCTGGACACGTTCCAGTGCCAGTATGTCCTTCCTGAGGTGTGGGGACCAAAACTGGACACAGTACTCCAAATGGGGCCTAACCAGAGCTTTATAAAGTCTTAGTAGTACATCTCTGCTTTTATATTCCAACCCTCTTGAGATAAGAGACAACATTGCATTCGCTTTCAGAAGGAACAGACAACTGTTACAAAATTAAAGGCCTTATAAGTTAGTAAATCAAGTAATCACATTTGGAAGACACAGAATCAGTTATAATATTGGCAGGAAGATTTAATTATGGAGCTAGGCCAAATAAAACACAGCGTTGGACATCTTGGAGAAAACATTTCTTAAAATACAAAATAGCTTCCAAATTAGATACTAATTCAGAAACTGAATCAGTAAATATAACTCTATTTACAATTTGGTGCATAGCTGATGACATTATAGCTCACCAATGTTTAAAATAAGCCACAGAGACTTTTGAAAGTTGGTAACAATTACTTTAACCTCAGAACAAACAAAATTCTTGCTGGAGTCAAAAAAGCAAGATACAAACAGCTACTCATTGAGCAGTTCATGAGGTGGAACTGTCTACAAAAGAAGGAGAAAGTGAGGACTGCAGATGCTGGAGACCAGAGTTGAACAATGTGGTGCTGGAAAAATACAGCAGGCCAGGCAACATCCGAGGAGCAGGAGAATCAACGTTTCGGGCATAAGCCCTTCTTCTACAAAAGAAGACAGGCCTAATATTGTTCCTAGAGGAAATCAATGATTCAGACATAGTTTTTCAGCAAGACGACATGTCTGTCAAAGAGCATCTCTCTAATTTCCAGCTTGATATAGCTTTATTCAGATAGCAAACCATGGTTGAAAACACACTACCTAAAGCCAACAGTCTACGTACAACTAAAATGAGCATAACAAGATACCGCATTCAAGAGTAAAGGGATTTCACAAGCAAGTCTCCAACACAAGGGGCATCAGAGAGTCAACGACCTTGTACACAGTTCATAATCAAGGGCTCCCATGCCTGAGCACAAGCGGGATATGACAAATTAACAAGGGGGAGTAATTTTCCAGAGAAAGGTTTAGAGGAGATTTGAGGAAAGACATTTTCACCCAGAGGGTGGAATGTACTGCCTGGGAAAGTAGCTGGGGCCGGAGACTTCACAACTTTTAAAAGATACTTTGTTGAGTACTTGAAATATTTCAGGCTATGGGCCAAGTGTAGGAAAGGGGGGCCCTTTTAGGTGGTCGTATATTGTTGGTGGGCTGAAGGACCCCTTCTGTACTGTATGATTCTGTAAGTCTCTGATTCCAAATGCCTACCTTGACCTCGGTCTTACTCAACTGCCGGAAGGTGTCAAACTAGTTAAAGCCAAAGAACTACCAGTTCTGGAAAAGCCAGTTGTGGAGCAATTGGTCAAAGGACAACCTTTAGGAGATTTCAGAGGGCTCCCTCATGTTACCCCTCACTTGGGTAGTGCACTAGAAATCAAAGCTCACTGTTTCAGGACTCACCACAAAAGTCAAAGATTTCTGACAAATACATTGAATCTAACTACAGCAAAAATAATCATGAACCATTGACATGTAACTCGACAAGTTAAAACTCTAACACTAGTAACTTCCTCTACACACACATACAGGCCGATACAGAAATATGAGTGTTACAGACAGAGGAGAAAGTGAGGACTGCAGATGCTGGAGATCAGAGCTGAAAAAATGTGTTGCTGGAAAAGCACAGCAGGTCAGGCAGCATCCAAGGAGCAGGAGAATCGACGTTTCAGGCATAAGATTCCTGAGAAGGGCTTATGCCCGAAACGTCGATTCTCCTGTTCCTTGGATGCTGCCTGACCTGCTGCGCTTTTCCAGCAACACATTTTCAGCTCTGTTACAGACAGAGGCAAAGATTAGGAAGGAAGTTCAGTGGTCCCTGTGCTTTTGCTGATCAGAATACAGTTTTCCATCTCCAGATCCTCCCAATGGGTGTTGGGTGACTGAGTCATATTTATAAAGGCCTTTGACTTATCAAATTAGAAGTCACAGCTTACAGCAACTAGAAAGAGGGAAAAAAACGGTTTATCTTTGGCTGGAGATCTTTATCATTGCAGAGCAAGAACAGTCCATCTCCTCCAGAGGTCTGATGACTTCTGCCTAAAACATTCACACCCCCAAATTGTTCCACTACCCAGGAGCCAATCACATAGTTGTTGTCAACGACAAGGCCTTTGTCATCATGGACCTAGTCACCAGTCCACAGACTAATCAGCTTTTTGTTGATTTAATTTTGTTTTGATCTGATTTATTACTGTCACACGTACCTAGGTACAGTGAAAAGTTTGTTTTGTGTGCAGAACAGGCAGATGATACCATACACAGTGCGTTAGGGTAATAGAACAGAGCGAGGAATACAATGTTCCAGCTGCAGAGAAGGTGCACACAGAGCGAGATCAACATTAAATTTGAATTTTGAGAGGTCCCTTCAGAAGTCTAATTATATCGGGGAAGAAGCTGTTCTTCAATCTGGTGGTGTTTAAGCTTCTGTATCTTCTGTCCAATGGAAGAGATTGGAAGAGATGATCCCTGGGGTGGGAGGGGCCTTTGATGTTGTTGCTGCCTTCCCCAGGCAGCAGGAAGTATAGATGGAGTCAATGGATGGAAGGTTGGCTTGTGTGATGGACTGGGCTGTGTTCACGACTCTCTGTAGTTTCTTATGGTGCTGGTTAGAATAGTTGCCGTCCCAAGCCATGATGCATCCAGATAGAATGCTCCCTATGGTGTATCTATAAACATTGGTCAGAGTCTTCATGATTCGGCTGAATTTGCTGCTAGCCAAAGCTCTGCTCTTACACAATCCTTAGCTCCAGTTCGTCTGCAAACCAGATTATTGCTTGACCAAGTTGCTGTGCAAACAACACTTATAATGAGTGTTAGGTAAGCCACTTTTAAAAAGTGCATCATCCTTCAAAGGTCCTTGGCTTTGAAACCAGCTCTTTCCCCATTTCAATCCACAATTTAAAAATGCAGAAAAATGGAAAGAAAGAGTCCTATCACTAGAGTAATGGCAGAATCCAAACAGGAGACAGAACTCAATAAGATTAGTTATGTTGACATAAAGAGAATTGTCTCATGCTGTAGGCAAGATGGAAGCCAGCACTAAACAAGGTTGACTGCTGTTAACTCTGAATGCAAAGATTAGCAAGGTTTAACAGCTAGTAACTACACAGCCAATGATCAGTACGACTACTCTGAGCTCATTCAAGCATCTTAACCTGAGGTAATTCTAAGTGTAACGCAGCTTAGTGAACAAATAGGTAGGACGGTTGGAAATCTGATGTAATTGGGAAGCTGCAAGTTCAGACAGAAAATTTTATTTCCTTATTTTCCCAGGAAAAATCCTCAGTGTCAGATGTTATGGACCAGACCAAACGCCTTCAAAGTATATTCAGGAGATAGTCCAGACCCTAACTTTTTCTTGTTTTAAAGGTAAGTGTAAGGTGCTTTTCCAGATGCAATTTGATTGGTTGGACAACTTAGTGTTAAGCAGAACACACTCTATTCATACATTATAGTTCAAATAGAAGAAAGAAATTGGAATAACATAACCGTAGTGAAAAACTTTACAGGATAATGGACTATTTAACTATGAAACGGTAACTGTTCCAATATAGTAATATCCCATAAACACACCCTTGGCAAAGGCAGATTCAGTAAAACAGATTGTCTCACATGCAACTCTAGCAGTTGGAAGAGAGCCCCCAGCTTTTAGCTATAACAGAGAGAGTGGAGAAACAGCTTTCACACCCAGCTTCAAGATTCCAGCAGCAACTGCGACACACCAAACTAAAACTAAAAATCCTGGCTCTGTTGGAGCTTGCACCACCCGTTCAGGATGCTTCTACTGTTCCTACTTTTAACTAAAACCCCAAGGCCTCACAAGCTGTTTACTTCATGGGATTGCAGTGGACAGCTTTACACCTCTGTCTTAAGACTTTTCTTCAAAAAAAACCACCAGGACACAAGATACACCTCTTAAAGCCGTGGTGTCATCACACAGAGATCACATCAAATATGATCAATCCTCAAGTAGTCGGAACTGAGGAAGACCAAATAGAGTCTGCAGACTTCAACATGGATATACTGCCCAAATGGGAATAGAGATCTGGTGTTGAAAATTGAAGATGCTGCCCAGATAATCTTTTAGAAGCCACCACTGAGACTGGACGACTAACGTCCAGAGATCCATGAGAAGATGTTGCCCGGTTCAGAGATCCGCAAAACATTAACTCAGGGGCAGCACAGTGGCTCAGTGGTTAGCACTGCTGCCTCACAGACCCAGGGACCTGGGTTCGATTCCAGCCTCGGGAGACTGTCGGTGTGGAGTTTGCACATTCTCCCTGTGTCTGCGTGGGCTCCCTCCGGGTGCTCTGCTTTCCTCTCCCAATCCAAAGCTGTGCAGGTCAGGTGAATTGGCCACGCTAAATTGCCCGGAGTGTTCAGGGATGTGTAGGTTAGGGGCATTAGTCACGGGGTAAATGTAGAGTAAGGGTAGGGGAATGGGTTATTCTTTGGAGGGTCAGTGTGGACTTGTTGGGCCAAGTGGCTTGTTTGCACACCAAAGACATTCTATGAATAGTTAATCCCACATTCTTCCCAGTTCCCTGAGCTCTGGAACTCATTTCTCCCCAGGTTCCTATCCAATTCGCCCATTGAAAGCCTCAGACAGTGCTTTCCAGATCCAAGTCCGTCCCCGCTTGTCTGTTTTTTGGCCAATCTCCTTAAATCCATGCCTTCTGGTGATGAGAACGGTTCCTCATCTACCTACTTGTGTGCATCCCTCCTGACCTTGAGCGCGTCTCTCAAATCTTCTCTCAAACATTTCGAACAACAAACCCAGATTCCCCGATTGATAACGGAATTCACTCGAGCCTGCCCGCACTCCCGTGAACCTTTCCTTGCTGAATCGACCGCCATTTCGATTTGAGTGCTGACAGTCAGGTATTAGTATGGGATATCACTGAATGAATCCCTTGTGGCACAGATTGTCAAAAACCTAAAACCAGAGGAAGGAAAAACTTGTAGTGCATTACTATCTCATTTTTAATGCAGCTATACCCTTTAAATGGTTCCGCATATTGTATTGAAAAGGAAAATTCCAGAATTTTGGAAAATAAAAAGGCTCGTGTCCTCAGAGCAAGTTCAGCAACTGGGGAAATTTTCCTTGCTCTTCAGCACAGCATAGATTTCCCTGTCCTTTTTTTTGTCTCTTTGATGCAGGAAGCTGTTTGTGGTGCCACAGGAGCTGTGTTGAATTACTGTAACAAATAAAAATAACCCGTTAGTGTCTCTTAGATACATCCATAAGATCACCTCCCATCCTTCTCAACTCCAATGAGTACAGATGCAGCCTGTTCAACCTTTCGTTATAATATCTCTCATCCCAGGAATGAGTCCAGTGAGCATTCTCTGAACGACGTCTAACGCAAATGCATCCTCTTTCACAAAGAGGAGGCCAAAACTGTGTCCAGATGTGACCTCACAGAGACTCTTGTCGAGAACGTGCCTTTTTAGTTTTTCTGCAGTTTTCGTTGTGGGCTGGAACGAGTAAAGAACGATTTTCGCATCCAGGAATAGCTAGAGGATCACCGCATGTCCTGAAAGCGAGGAACCGGAATCACTGTTTACAAATCTGCAAGAAGTGAAGTGCAAGTTGCAGATGAGCTGGAGCTGAAAGGTTGCCAGACAGTGCCAGGGATCTGGGTTCAATTCCTGCCTTGGGCAGCTGTCTATGTGGGTTTGCACATTCTCCCTGTGTCTGCATAGGTTTTCTCCTACAATCCAAAGATGTGTAGGTTACATGGATTGGTCATGCTAAATTGCCCATCGTGTTCAGCGATGTGTACGCTAGGTGCATTAGTCAGGGGAAATGTGGAGTAATAGGGGAATAGGCCTGGGTGGGTTCCTCTTCGAAAGGACAGTGTGGACTTGTCGGGCCAAATGGCCTGTTTCTACACTGTAGGGAATCTATGAAACTATTTGTAAGTGCAAAGCAGCCACCCAGTGCATTTTGCAAATGATAGAATCCCTACAGTTTGGAAGCAGGCCATTCAGCCCATCGAGTATCCCACCCACGCCATATTTCCCATGGCTAACCCACTTAGCCTGCACATCCCTGGATGTTATAGATAATTTAGAATGGCCAATCCACACAACCTCCACATCTTTGGGCTGTGGGAGGAAGTCCACACAGGCATTTGTTCAAGGTTGGTATCGAACCCAGGCCCCTGGTGCTGTGAGGCAGCAGTGCTAACCACTGAGCTATCTTATCATTTACTGAAAGCCTCTCAAGAAAGAGGATTCAGAAACAGCCCAAGAATTATAAGGATCATCTCAGCAGCTCTAAGAATAAGAGTCGCTGAACTATATTCCCAGTTTTTACCTCTGTTCATAACACCGATATTTCTTCGTGTGTGTGTGTCTGTGTGTGTGTGTGTGTGTGTCTGTGCCTGCGTCTCTGTGTGTGTCTGTGTGTATGTGTGTGTGTGTGTGTGTCTGTGCCTCTGTGTGTGTGTGTGTGTGTGGGTCTGTGTGTGTGTATCTGTGTCTGTGTATGTGTGGGTGTGTATGTCTTTTGTGTGTCTGTGTGTTTGTCTATGTGTGCGTCTGTGTGTGTGTCTGTGTGTGTCGGTGTGTGTGTCTGTGTCTGTGTGTCTGTGTCTGTGTATGTGTCTGTGTGTGCATCTGTGTCTGTGTGTGTGTCTGTGTGTGTGTGTCTGTGGGTGTGTCTGTGTGTGTCTGTGGGTGTGTCTGTGTCAGTGTGTGTGTCTGTGTGTGTGTGCATCTTTGTGCGTGTCTGTGTGTTTGTGTGTGTCTGTGCCTGTGTGTGTCTGTGTGTGTGTCTGGGTGTGCGTCTGTGTGTGTCTATGTCTGTGTGTGTCTGTGTGTGTGTCTGTGTGTGCATGTGCGTGTCTTTGTGTGTGTCTGTGTGTGTCTGTGTGTGTGTCTATGTGTGTGTATCTGTGTGTGTCTGTGTGTGTCTACGTGTGCGTGTCTTTGTGTGTGTATCTGCGTGTGTCCGTGTGTGTGTGTCTGTGTGTGTGTATGTGTCTGTGTGTGTGTCTGTGTGTGTGTCTGTGTGTGTGTCTGTGTGTGTGTGTCTGAGTCTGGGTGTGTGTCTGTGTCTCTGTGTGTGTCTGTGTGTGTGTGTGCGTGTGTGTGTCTGTGTGTGTGTCTGTGTGTGTGGGTCTGTGTGTGTGTGTGCCTGTGTCTGTGTGTGTCTGTGTGTGTGCTTGTGTGTGTGTGTCTGTGTCTGTGTGTGTGCGTGTCTCTGTCTGTGTGTGTGTGTGTGTGTGTGTGTCTGTGTCCGTGTGTGTGTGTCTGTGGGTGTGTCTTGTGCAAGTGCCTCTGTGTGTGTCTATGTGTGTGTCTGGGTGTGTGTGTCTGTGTCTGTGTGTGTGTCTGTGTGTGTGTCTCTCTGTCTGTGTGTGTGTCTGTCTGTCTGCGTGTGTCTGTGTCTGTGTGTCTGTCTGTGTGTGTGTGTCTGTGTCTGTGTGTGTGTCTGTGTGTGTCTGTGTCTGTGTATGTGTGGGGGGGTGTCTGTTGTGTGTCTGTGTATTTGTCTGTGTCTGTGTGTGTGTCTGTGTGTGTGCCCTGTGTGTATGTGTCCGTGTATGTGTCTGTGTGTCTATGTTTGTGTGTGTGTCTGTTTGTGTCTGTGTATTTGTCTGTGTGTGTGTCTGTGTGTGTGTCTGTGTGTGTCTGTGTGTGTATCTGTGTCTGTGGGTGTGTCTGTGTGTGTATGTGTCTGTGTGTCTGTCTGTCTGTCTGTGTCTGTGTGTGTGTCTGTGTGTGTGTGTCTGTGTGTTTCTGTGTGTCTGTCTGTGTGTGTGTCTGTGTGTGTGTCTGTGTCTGTGTGTCTGTGTGTGTGTGTGTGTCTGTGAGTGTGCCTGTGTGTCTGTGTGTGTGTCTGTGTCTGTGTGTCTGTGTGTGTCTGTGTGTCTGTGTGTGTGTGTGTCTGTGTGTGTGTCTGTGTATGTCAGTGTGTGTGTCTGTGTCTGTGTGTGTGTCTGTGTGTGTGTGTGTGTCTGTGTGTTTCTGTGTGTCTGTCTGTGTGTGTGTCTGTGTGTGTGTCTGTGTCTGTGTGTCTGTCTGTGTGTGTGTGTCTGTGAGTGTGTCTGTGTGTGTCTGAGTCTGTGTGTGTGTCTGTCTGTGTGCGTGTGTGTGTCTGTGTCTGTGTGTGTGTCTGTGTGTGTGTGTGTCTGTTGTGTGTCTGTGTATTTGTCTGTGTCTGTGTGTGTGTCTGTGTGTGTGTGTGTGTCTGTGTGTGTGTGTCTGTGTCTGTGTGTGTCTGTGTCCGTGTGTGTCTGTGTGTGTGTGTCTGTGTCTGTGGGTGTGTCCGTGTGTGTATGTGTCTGTGTGTCTGTCTGTCTGTGTCTGTGTGTGTGTCTGTGTGTGTGTATGTGTGTATGCCTGTCTGTGTGTGTCTGTGTCTGTGTGTGTGTCTGTGTATGTCAGTGTGTGTGTCTGTGTCTGTGTGTGTGTGTGTCTGTGTCTGTTTGTGTGTCTGTGTGTCTGTCTGTGTGTGTGTGTCTGTGTGTGTGTTTGTGTGTCTGTGTGTGTATGTGTCTGTGTGTGTCTGAGTCTGTGGGTGTGTCTGCCTGTGTGCGTGTGTGTGTCTGTGTCTGTGTGTGTGTGTCTGTGTATGTGTATGTGTGTATGCCTGTCTGTGTGTGTCTGTGTCTGTGTGTGTGTCTGTGTCTGTGTGTCAGTGTATGTCTGTCTGTGTGTCTGAGTGTGTCTGTGTGTGTGTATCTGTATGCGTGTGTCTGTGTGTGTGTGTGTGTCTGTGTGTGTGCCTGTGTCTGTGTGTGTGTGTCTGTCTGTGTGTGTGTGTCTGTGTGTGTCTGTGTCTGTATGAGAGAGAATCTGTTTGTGTGAGAGAGAGAGAGAGTTCAGAAGCAGAGTAGAGTTTAAACAAGTCGGGTTTACGCTGTTGGTGCATAATGTTTGATCTGTACTCAAATTTCTGATCATAAATATTAACTTTGGCCAAGTGCAGAATCCTGGTCCAGGCTTTCTATCAGCCCCCGTCTAAAATATAGGGAACTTCTGCCTTTTAAATGTCACTGTGTAGGTTTTGTGCTCAATTCTGAAGGGATTTAAATGCCCAGTATCGCCAAGGTGAAGATACTATCGACCACGACACCGTTCCAGGCATTCATCTTTTAAGATCACAAACTTCTACAATGTCTCCAGGAAGAATGAGGCTGGATTACTAACGTGCTATCCCAGTGAGGTGTGACACCCTGTTATAGACACAGAAAAACTTCTCTACCTTTAGACTCTATTCCCATTGCAATACAAGGTCAACAATACAAAAGTTATTGTTGTCTATGCAAGGTGGCTCAGTGGTTAGCACTGCTGCCCCACAGCACTAGGAACCAGGGTTGAACTCCAGTCTCAGGTGACTGTCTGTGTGGAGTTGGCACATTCTCCCCGTGTCTGTGTGGGTTTCCTCCGGGTGCTCCGGTTTCCTCTCAGAGTCCAAAGATGTGCAGGTCAGGTGGATTAACTGTGGGAAATGCAGGGCTACAGGGCTAGGGTGGGATGCCCTTCAGAGGTTTGGTGTGGACTTGAAGGGCCACAATGTAGGGATCCTGCGAGTCTATGCAACAGCCAATGTCAATATAATGGGAGAGGGAGCCAGAACTTCTCCCACAATCTGGATGAGTAAAGCTGTAACAACGCTGAAACAGTGAAACCCTGTCATTGAGGGGAAGGGAAGCTGTCATCTGTATGTGACCTACACGTGACTCCAGGCCCACAGCAATTGTGGTTGACTGTTAACCATCCTCTGAAATGTGAGGAGGATGTTAGGAGATTACAGGGTGACCTGGACAGGTTAGGTGAGTGGACAGATGCATGGCAGATGCAGTTTAATGTGGATAAATGTATGGTTATCCACTTTGGTGGCACGAACAGGAAGGCAGATTACTACCTAAATGGAATCAATTTAGGTAAAGGAGCAGTACAGAGAGATCTGGGTGTTCTTGTACACCAGTCAATGAAGGCAAGCATGCAGGTACAGCAGGTAGTGAAGAAGGCTAATAGCATGCTGGCCTTCATAACAAGAGGGATTGAGTATAGAAGCAAAGAGGTGCTTCTGCAGCTGTACAGGGCCCTGGTGAGGCCACACCTGGAGTACTGTGTACAGTTCTGGTCTCCAAAATTGAGGAAAGACATTCTGGCTATTGAGGGAGTGCAGCGTAGGTTCACGAGGTCAATTCCTGGAATGGAGGGATTACCTTACACTGAAAGACTGGAGCAACTGGGCTTGTATACCCTTGAGTTTAGAAGACTGAGAGGGGATCTGATTGAGACATATAAGATTATTAAAGGATTGGACATTCTGGAGGCAGGAAACATGTTTCCGCTGATGGGTGAGTACCGAACCAGAGGACACAGCTTAAAAATACGGGGTAGACCATTTAGGACAGAGATGAGGAGAAACTACTTCACCCAGAGAGTGGTGGCTCTGTGGAATGCTCTGCCCCAGAGGGCAGTGGAGGCCCAGTCTCTGGATTCATTTAAGAAAGAGTTTGATAGAGCTCTCAAGGATAGTGGAATCAAGGGTTATGGAGATAAGGCAGGAACAGGATACTGATTAAGGATGATCAGCCATGATCATAATGAATGGTGGTGCAGGCTCGAAGGGCAGAATGGCCTACTCCTGCACCTATTGTCTATTGTCTATTGTCTATTGTCTATTGAAATGGCCGAGCCACTCAGTTCATGGGTTGTTAGGGATGGGCACAAATTCAGGCTTTGCCAGTCCAAAACACAAAGAATCATGACAGAAAATGTATCGCAGGAATTTACCAAGCCTCCTGCAACAGCGCCACATGGAGCTGACATGTGGAAGGACAAGAGCACCGGGAGCTCTAGAACCTCCTCTAAGTCGCTCACCATCCCAAACATAGCACATTCTCTGGGTCGTGATCCTGAACTCCCTCCTTAAAACCACTGCTGGATCTTTTGGCCAATGCCTTTTCAGGGAAGAAGTATTTAAATCCCTTGAGATTTGAGCTCAAAACCTGCACAGTGACATTCCCGTTTATTTTCCCAGGGGCAGGATGGGGACAGAACAGGACCAGTCCCAGCTGTAGGTTAAGGAGCTGAGGGACTCATCATTACAGGCCAACATCCATCTGGCCTTTGCCCAAGGGCTCGGACACCATGTAGGAGAGTGGCCTGATACTCCCACTAGGCTGGAGGCCTTGGACATTTGTAGACCAGACCAAACCCTGTCAAAGCAGATAACCCAAACCTAATTGTTATCCTATTTAAAGGTAAATGTAAGGTGCTGTGTTCCAGAGATAATTAGGTTGGTCGAAATACAAGGCTTTAAACAAAACACAGGTTATTTTTGCACCACAGTTGTAATACAAACAAGAAAAGAAGAATTAGCATAACTTTTAACTCTATCGAAACACTTAACAAAATTATGTTTTATTTACTACTCATCAACTGTTCCAATATCAAAACGTGTGGTGCTGGAAAAGCACAGCAGGTCAGGTAGTATCCGAGGAGCAGGAGCGTGGACGTTTCAGGTATAAGCCAATTAACCAACATCCTTAACCACACCTTTGGCAAAAGCACATTCAGCAAAACAGATTTCCCTCACTTGCTGTCTCCTCCAGTCCAAGGGAAGGAAAAAAAACCGACAGAATGAATCGAGCAGCAGAGAGAGAGCTGTATCTAGCAGCTTCAACTCCCCAAAAACCCCCAACGTCAACAACTGAGAGTAAAAGCTAAAACCCTGGCTCTGTGTGAGCCTGACTCCATTCACTCATCATGCTTCTTCTTCCTCATTTAAGAAGGAAGCTAAAGCTATTTACTTGGGCTTCACCTGACGCTTCAGCACCATTTTTACGTGTTGTCAAGAGAAACAGAACAAATCAAAGCCCTCCTGAAGGCACAACACATCTCACCCATCTGCTTTGGCCATCACGCCACCCAGAGAATACCCCGCTGAGGGGTAAATCCAGCCAAATTGGTGGGCCAGTTGCTTACATGACACTTATTTTAAAATGTAAACCATTGGGGAGAGGGCTGTTCAGGATGTAGGTGGCTCTCTCTCTCTCTCTCTCTCTCTCCCTCCACCACAGGCCGGGGTGACTGATTCCTGCACACGCTGCAGGGCATCCAAGAACCGCGCACACCCACCCCCCAACTCCGGTCCCCCTCACTTGGCTCCGACCGCGGGATCCAGAAGCTTCTGGAAGAATCCCGCCTGGCACCTGTCTCTCAGGCTGGCGTGAAAGCACCCATAGCGCCATCTTGAAGACCCCAGTTCCGCAGCCAGCAGTTACCCCTCACCCAATACCACCAAAGGCAGGCGCCGTCCTCATTACTGCGTTCCTCTTTGTTGAATCTTGCTGTGCATAAATATGGCTGCTGCGTCAATTGGTGGCATGCTGCACTTCCCAAGGTACATCGCTGGCATTTTAGGGCAATGTTTAAACTTACTGCAAACCTATAAATTCTTTCCTTCATTTATACACTAAGACAGATATGAGCAAGCCTGGAACAAAATAAATTATGGTAACCAGTCAAAGAGTGAATGGGTAGTTCAAATTCCTGAAACACCTCTTTCAATAGACAGTAGACAATAGGTGCAGGAGTAGGCCATTCTGCCCTTCGAGCCTGCACCACCATTCAATATGATCATGGCTGATCATTCTCAATCAGTATCCTGTTCCTACCTTATCCCCATAACCCTTGATTCCACTATCCTTGAGAGCTCTATCCAACTCTTTCTTAAATGAATCCAGAGACTGGGCCTCCACTGCCCTCTGGGGCAGAGCATTCCACACAGCCACCACTCTCTGGGTGAAGAAGTTTCTCCTCATCTCTGTCCTAAATGGTCTACCCCGTATTTTTAAGCTGTGTCCTCTGGTTCGGCACTCACCCATCAGCGGAAACATGTTTCCTGCCTCCAGAGTGTCCAATCCTTTAATAATCTTATATGTCTCAATCAGATCCCCTCTCAGTCTTCTAAACTCAAGGGTATACAAGCCCAGTCGTTCCAGTCTTTCAGCGTAAGGTAGTCCCGCCATTCCAGGAATTGACCTCGTGAACCTACGCTGCACTCCCTCAATAGCTAGATTGTCTTTCCTCAAATTTGGAGACCAGAACTGCACACAATATTCCAGGTGTGGTCTCACCAGGACCCTGTACAACTGCAGAAGAACCTCTTTGTTTCTATACTCAATCCCTCTTGTTATGAAGGCCAGCATGCTATTAGCCTTCTTCACAACCTGCTGTACCTGCATGCTTACCTTCATTGACTGGTGTACAAGAACACCCAGATCTCTTTGTACTGCCCCTTTACCTAAATTGACTACATTTAGGTAGTAATCTGCCTTCCTGTTCTTGCCACCAAAGTAGATAACCATACAATTATCCACATTAAACTGCATCTGCCATGCATCTGCCCACTCACCTAACCTGTCCAGGTCACCCTGTAATCTCCTAACATCCTCCTCACATTTCATCCTGCCACCCAGCTTAGTATCATCAGCAAATTTACTAATGTTATTACTAATACCATCTTCTATATCATTAACATATATTGTAAAAAGCTGCGGTCCCAGCACTGATCCCTGCGGTACCCCACTGGTCACTGCCTGCCATTCTGAAATGGAGCTGTTTATCACTACTCTTCATTTCCTAACAGCCAACCAACTTTCCATCCAAGTTAGTACTTTGCCCCCAATACCGTGCGCCCTAATTTTCCTCACTAACCTCCTATGTGGGACTTTATTAAAAGCTTTCTGAAAGTCCAGGTACACTACATCTACTGGATCTCCCTCATCCATCTTCAGAGTTACATCCTCAAAAAATTCCAGAAGATTAGTCAAGCATAATTTCCCCTTCATAAATCCATGCTGATTCTGACCTATCCTGTTACTACTATCCAGATGTGTCATAATTTCATCCTTTATAATAGACTCCAGCATCTTTTCCACCACTGAGGTCAGACTAACTGGTCTATAATTTCCTGCTTTCTCTCTCCCATCTTTTTTAAAAAGTGGTACAACATTAGCCACCCTCCAATCGGCAGGAATTGATTCCAAATCCATCGAACTCTGGACAAGAATCACCAACGCATCCACGATTTCTCGAGCCACCTCCTTCAGTACCCTGGGATGCAGACCATCAGGCCCCGGGGACTTATCAACCTTCAGACCTAACAGTCTCTCCAACACCAAATCCTGGCAAATATAAATTCCCTTAAGTTCAGGTCCTTCAGCCACTGTTCCCTCAGGGAGATTGCTTGTGTCTTCGCCAGTGAACACAGATCTGAAGTACCCATTTAATTCCTCTGCCATTTCTTTGTTCCCCGTAATATATTCCCCTGTTTCTGTCTTCAAGGGCCCAATTTTAGTCTTAACCATTTTTTTGCCTTTCACATACCTAAGAAAGCTTTTACTATCCTCCTTTATATTATTGGCCAGTTTACCTTCATACCTCACTTTTTCTCTGCGTATTTCCTTCTTAGTAATCCTCTGTTGTTCTTTAAAAGCTTCCCAGTCCTCCGTTTTCCCACTTATCTTTGCTATGTTATATTTTTTCTCTTTTAACTTTATATGTTCCTTAACTTCCCTCGTCAGCCATGGCCACCCATGCCTCCTCCTAGGATCTTTCTTCCTTTTGGAATGAACTGATCCTGCATCTTCTGCATTATACACAGAAATATCTGCCATTGTACCTCCACTGTCATCCCTGCTAAGGTATTGCACCATTGAACTTTGGCCAGCTCCTCCCTCATAGCTCCATAGTTCCCTTTATTCAACAGAAATATTGTCACTTCCAATTGTACCCTCTCTCTCAAATTGCAGATTGAAGCTTATTGTATTATGGTCACTACTTCCCAATGGCTCCTTCACTTCGAGGTCCCTGACCAATTCTGGTTCGTTGCACAATACCAGATCCAGAATTGCCTGCTCCCTGGTAGGTTCCAGCACCAGCTGTTCTAATAATCCATCTCGGAGGCACTCCACAAAGTCTCTTTCTTGAGGTCAAATACTATCCTGATTCTCCCAGTCTACCTGCATATTGAAATTCCCCATAACAACTGTAGTAATACCTTTGCGACAGGCCAATTTCAGCACCTAATTCAACTTACATCGACATCCAGACTACTGTTTGGGGGCCTCTAGATAACTCCCAAGAGGGTCTTTTTACCCTTAGTATTTCTCAGCTCTATCCATACTGACACTACATCCCCTGATTCTAGGTGCCCCCGCGCAAAGGATAGCATCCCTTACCAACAGGGCCACCCCACCCCCTCTGCCTGTCAGTCTGTCCTTACGATAGGGGAAGGTTAGGGCATACCTTTTGTTCAACCTTTTGGAACAGAATCCCAGGTAGAATCGACACCGACAGGACTGTATTGTTCTGTGCTGATGAATTCAGAACAATCAGAGTTCCCCTGAAATATAAGCGTCATGTTTTCCCACACATTACCTGTTGGCATCTGGAGAATGGGGTCCATCTTCATGGAAAGGTAAAGACTGCCACCTAGAGGAGAGGATGGCCAAACCTTGCAGCCGCAGGCTGAACTAGCCCTGACCGTATATTTATCAGCTCAAGTCACTTGCTTTAATTATCAGGGGTTGATCTCGTTTGCTGCTAATTCCGTCATCTGGGGGGGGGGGGGGGGGGGGGCAGGGGCAATTTGCAGCTGAATAACTCTTTGAGTTTCCTGATGGATCTTGTAAACGACAGGACCGATTGCAAAGGAGACAGCGCAATGCAGTCCGCACAGCCCCAGGTTGCGTGAGGCTGAAACAGTGGAGTTGTGCGCCCCCTGTGGGACAAACAAATGTGGTACAATTCCACGGCTTGCTGAGTTCTTCTTCATTCATTCATGGGATGTGGGCATTTTCTGCCCATCCCTAATTGCCCAGAGGGCAGTTCAGAGTCAACCACACCGCTGTGGGTCTGGGGTCACATGTAGGCCGGATTGGGGAAGGGCGGCAGGTGTCGGTACATGAAGGGCTTGAGTTAATTTTCGATTTTTAAAAAATTGAATTCAAAAATCCACCATCTGCCGTGGCGGGATTTGAACCCAGTCCTCCTCAGTGTCACGGCACCTTCCCTTGCGACTGCAGAAGGTTTAAGTTTATTTCCTCCCTGCCTCAGTATCCAAAGGCACCTTCCAGGAACCGAAGCAGCGACTGGGTGACCGTTTCGCAAAACCTCGATGTTCTGTCTGGGAATAAAAGACCCTGAGCTTCCAGTTGCCTGCCACTTTAACACCCCACCCTGTTCCCTGCCCAACATCTCTGTCTCAGGCTTGCTGTGGTGCTCCAGCAAACTCAGCACAAGCTGGAAGAACAAAACCACATTTTCCACTTGGGGTTCCTGCAGCCCTCCGGACTCAATATCGAGTTCAATGATTTTAGGACCTGAGTTCCCCAATGTCCTCATCCCTAACCCCACACACCAGGCCTTGTTATCACATTGTCTGCCATTACACACTAATTGTTAGCCACTAACGGTCTCCATTAATAGCTATTCACCCTCCTACCCAGATCACTACCCACCCCTTTCTCCGTCCAATTATTCTGTGGGCTCCATCCCTACCTTACTCCTTACCCCCTCCCCTCTCCCTACCTTCTCCATATAAACCGTCATTTTCCTAGCTACTGTCAGTTCTGAGGAAGGGTCACTGGACCTGAAATATTAACTTTGATTTCTCTTCACAGACGCTGCCAGACCCCGCTGAGCTTTTCCAGCAATTCCTGTCTTTGCCCCCAGAACGTGACCTGGGTCTCTGCCTTAATAATCTAGAAATAATACCACTCCATCATCACGTCCTCTTATTCTGCTCTGCTGGACTCGAACTGTATTGTAGGAGATTGACGCTGTGTTTTGACATCTCTGGTATTGTCGTATGTTTACACCCCCCCCCCCCCACCCCGCGGACATAATGGTCTGGGAATGCTCACAGACCCATCGTCTCTGGTCCAACTATTTCCACAATGTTTAAGGCGTCCAATCTGAGGACCCATATTGATATCGCGGATGGATAATGTCAGTGCAGGGGAAGTCAGACCCTGGTGTAAGCGATTAGCTTATAATGTGTGGGCTGCACCACACTGTTCCAGTCTCCTGAGTATATCTCACGTAAGGTACTGAAATAACTCCACAGGGGCCGGTATCCCACGACCCAGTCGCTCTTCATTTACACGTGGGGAATCCTTGACACTGATCCAGCTCCGAGAGAGTGGTGCTGGAAAAGCACAGCAGGTCAGGCAGCAACCGAGGAGCAGGATAATCAATGTTTGGGGCAAGAGCCCTTCATCAGGAATGAGCCCTTCATCATCCGCATTCCCGATGAACGTCAATTCTCCTGCTCCTCGGATGCTGCCTGACCTGCTGTGCTCTTCCAGCACCACACACTTGACTCTGATCTCCAGCATCTGCAGTCCTCACTTTCTCCTAGCTGATCCAGCTCTCAGAGTGAGCTGAACCTCTGACACTCCTGTTTATACCTGTCAGCCGGGGCTCCCTGATTGGTCCAGGTTAACAGCCCCAATATCAGGGAACTCATACTCTATGAGGTCACCCAACTCACCCTGTTACAGTAACTGCAGTTACGTATCTGCACTGACACCAGTGCTGACCTTGGCTTACTGTGCGTGTTATCCACTGCGCTTGGGGTACCTCTCTTGCGTGGAAGTGAAGATTTAATGGAGTTTAATTTAGATAAATGCAAGGCCTTGGACTTTGGTGGGTGAAACCAGGGCAGCATATACAGTCAATGGTAGGGCCCTGGGGAGTGTTATAGAACAAAGACATCGAGGAGTACAAGCTCATCGCTGTTTGAAGGTGGAGTCCCAGATAGACAGGGAGGTGAAGAAGGCGTGCTTGCTTTTATCGGTCAGAGTATTGAGTCTTGGGCTATCATGTTGTAGCTGTTCAAGACATTGGTGAGGCCACATTTGGAGTGCCCTGTTCATGTCTGGGCATCCTGCTATGGAAAGAATATTATTAAACTAGAAAGAGTGCAGAAAAGATTTACTACCATGCTCTCTGGACTGGAAGGTTTGACTTATAAGGAGGGCCTGGAAAAGCCTGGGGTTTCCTTTGCTGGAGTGCAAAAGCCTGAGGGGGTGACCTGATCGTTGTTCATAAAATCATGAGAGGCATAGGTAAGGTAGATAGACAGCAACTTTTCCCCGTGGTCTGGGAATCCAAAACTAAAGGGGAGACGCCATAAAGGATCCACGGGGGGCAACGTTTCTTCACACAGAGGGTGGTGAGCATCTGATGGAGGTAGCACGTGAGGTGAGAACAACTCGATCATTTAAGAGACATTTTGACAGGTCCATGGATGGAGATAGGAATGGAGGGTTATGGAGCAAACGCAGGCAAATGGGACCAGATTAATCGTGAACACTGGGTGGCATGGGCAGGTTGAGCTAACGGGCCTGTTTCCACACTGCAGAGGTCGACTCGCTGACTGTATTTCAGTCGGTGTGAGGGAGTCCTGGCTGGCTGGCTGAAGTCTGGGAGCTGTGACCCTGCGCTTACCTCTGGGATGGCGCCGAGCTGTTTGCGTGTCATTGGCTGAACTTTGGGTGATGCTTTGGCCTAGCCCCTTGGCTGGCTGTCCTCCACCCTCCTGCTGGGGAGTGCTGTGTTACACATTGGCTTACTGTGGCTGTGGCTTTTCGCCCAGTGTCCCCTTGTGCAATATAGCCTGTGTGTGTGAGGAGACACTGGGCACTGCATTGGTGGGGTGAGACAACTCGTTTCCCATTCAACTATTGAATACTGCACTGACCCTGCTCACTGCTGTAATGAAGAACCAACCAGTGCTGCTGAGCTGCTACAATTGCTTTGCACTTCTTGCTTCTAGTGTGGCGTTAATGATGTATTCTTGGCTTTGTCTGGAAGTGCTTTCTGAAAGATTGGGCTGGTTACAGATAACCAATCCCATAAGACTTTCAGCTAAATGTGCTTCCCAGAAATCACATTAGGTATCTGCAGGAACATCTCCTCATGAACTAGTTGATCATTTTTACTTGGTTTCTGTCAGCTTGAGCATCCTGAAATTCACTCTCACTTTAAGTAAAGTCAGAAAAACTCTGGCCGTAATCATCATCAGAAACGCTGGAGAATTCGATTCTTCGTCTTTTCATATACCCATCCAAATGCCTTTTAAATGTTGCAACTGTACCAGCCTCCATCACATCCTCTGGCAGCTCATTCCATACCCGTACCACCCTCTGCGTGCAAAAGTTGCCCCTGAGGTCTCTTTTATATCTTTCCCCTCTCACCCTAAACCTATGCCCTCTAGTTCTGGACTCCCCGACCCCAGGGAAAAGACTTTGTCTATTTATCCTATCCATGCCCCTCATAATTTTGTAAACCTCTATAAGGTCACCCCTCAGCCTCCGACGCTCCAGGGAAAACAGCCCCAGCCTGTTCAGCCTCTCCCTATAGCTCAAATCCTCCAACCCTGGCAACATCCTTGTAATCTTTTCTGAACCCTTTCAAGTTTCACAACATCTTTCTGATAGGAAGGAGACCAGAACTGCACGCAATATTCCAACAGTGGCCTAGCCATGCTGTACATCTCTTTGACTCTATGACTCTACAAGTTTAACCGTCTCTTATTCTTTGGAAGTAAAGATTGAACGTTTCTTTAAACAAGTGAAATGCTGACAGAATGTCAATAGATTGTCAGTCCATGTTTGCTCTCCATCTCACCTTTGTACAGCTTTATGCCCTTTAAAGAAGAGCATAGTGTAGTGCTTCTCTGTGTTTTTGTGGATTTTTCTCCATCATTCAATGTTGCTGCCTGTTTAAAGGTGGGAGATGAGAGAGTGGTGCTGGAAAAGCACAGCAGGTCAGGCAGCATCCGAGGAGCAGGAGAATCGACGTTTTGGGCATAAGCCCTTCATCAGGAATCCGATCTCCAGCATCTGCAGCCCTCAATTTCTCCTCGCGTCTTTAAAAGTTGCAGGATTGTTCCAGTAGGTGGCTTTTGTGTAAAAAGAGAGTTTGAACGTCATACGCACCTTTGCTTTTTGTCTTTTCTGAGGAGTAGGGTGATGGAACCAAGTAATGGCTGTGAACAGGTTGACCTTTTTGATATAATTTCTCAGCGTTTCTCTATGTTTTACCTGAGAAGTGGCTTCTTGGATTAAAGCTGTTTGATTAGAGTCCAGCACCATTTCCAATCTATCTTTAAAATCTCTCGGGTCTCTGATAAGACGTCCTTTTGATAAGAAAGACAGAGACTGTTAGGACACCCACTGCGCTTCAGTACAGGTTTGTACTCTTTAACTTTAGTTGATTCAATTTGATTTGATTTATTTGTAGTCACGTGTACACTGAAAACCTCTGTTTTGTGAGCAGTACAGGCAGGTCATAGCAAATAAGGACATACAGATCAGAGTGTTCAGATAGAGTGAGGCACACAGGTTACAACTACACAGCAGGTGCACAAAGCAAGGCCCACATTATTTGAAGTTAAAGAGTCCATTCATCAGTCTAACAATGGCAGGGAGTCTGTTCATGAAACTGCTGGTGCATGTGTTCAAGCTTCTGTATCTCCTGCCTGATGGAAGAGGTTGTAAGAGAGCATAACCAGGAGGGATGGGTCTTTGATGATGTTGGCAACCTTTCCACAGCAACAAGCTGTGAAAGTGGAGTCCATGGATGGAAGGTTGGTTTTTGTGATGGTCTGGGCTGTGCACACAATCTTTTGTAGTTTCTTATGGATCTAGGCAGAGCAGTTGCTATGCCAGGCCGTTATGCACCTGGACAGTTTGCTTTCTATGATGCGTCTGTAAAAGTCTGTGAGGGTCCTTATGGACATGCCAAATTTCCTGAGCCGCCTACAGAACAAGAGGCATTATTGTATCTTCTTGGTTGTTGCATCTCTGTGGGGAGTCCAGGACAGATTGTTGGTTATCGTCACTTCGACGAACTTGACGCTGTCAACCCTCCCATCCTCTGCTCTGTTGATGTAGATGGGGGTAGTGTTCGCCTCCTTTCTTTCTGAAGTTGATTAGTTTTGCTGACACTGAGAGTGAGGTTGTTCTCATTACACTACATCACCAAGCCCTCTATCTCCTTGCTGTACTCTGACTCATTGTTGTTTCAATTCTGTCCTGCCACGGTGATGTCATCAGCAAACTTGTAGATGCCGTTTGTTCCGAATTTGGCAGCACAGTCATGGGTGTACAAGGAGTACAATAGGGGCTAAGAACACTTCCTTAGGGGGCTCCAGTGTTGAGGGTTATTGTGGAGGAGGTGCAGTTGTCAATCTTCACTGATTGCGGTCTGTAGGTCAGGAAGCTGAGGATCCAGTTGTAGAGATCGGAGCTGAGACCTAGGTCTTGGAGTTTTGAGATCAGTCTGGCGGGGATATAGTATTGAAGGCGGAGCTGTAGTCAATGAGCAGGAGTCTGACGTAGGTGTCCTTGCTGTCAGAGGTTAGGGCACAGGATGTGACATCCGCTGTGTACCTGTTACGCCAGTAGGCAAACTGCAGGGGATTGTGGGAGGCTAGAGTTGATGTGGATTATAACCCCAGCTCTAAATTCAAGTTGATGACAAATGACTGTTGGGCGGCACGGTGGCACAGTGGTTAGCACTGCTGCCTCACAGTGCCAGAGACCAGGGTTCAATTCCCACCGCAGGTGACTCTTTGTGTGGAGTTTGCACATTCTCCCCGTGTCAGTGTGGGTTTGCTCCGGTTTCCTCCCACAGTCCAAAAATGTGCAGGTCAGGTGAATTGGCCATGCTAAATTGACCGTGGGGTGGGTTGGGTTGGGCTGAAGGGCCTGTTTCCACACTGTAAGTAACCTAAGCTTGTCAACTGCCAAACCGCGATCACCTTTTCAAGTTTTAACATCCTGTCGCCAATAGCTTTTAGCGTCTGCTTGCTGCCACCATGTGTTCAAGTTTATGAATAACAATGATGATTTACACACTGTCTCAGACTTCGACACCAAGTCTGGATATGATGTTATTGTACATTACTCTCATGTCACTGACTGACGGACTGCTCTGACTCCAGCACACAACATCTGAGAATAAACAGGAGCTGGCTGGGCATATACTGGAACAGTACACCTCATGTTGCTGTCTTAAAGGTACAGGTCTCTCTGATCTACAACCTGCACCATAATGCAACAGAATTAAAGTCCTGACATCTAGGCAGTTAGTGTTTGCTAAGATTAAGCAAAATTAGAACATAGAACATAGAACATAGAAGAATACAGCGCAGTACAGGCCCTTCGGCCCTCGATGTTGCGCCGATCCAAGCCCACCTAACCTACACTAATCCACTATCCTCCATATACCTATCCAATGCCCGCTTAAATACCCATAAAGAGGGAGAGTCCACCACTGCTACTGGCAGGGCATTCCATGAACTTACGACTCGCTGAGTGAAGAACCTACCCCTAACATCAGTCCTATATCTACCCCCCCTTAATTTAAAGCTATGCCCCCTTGTAATAGCTGACTCCATACGTGGAAAAAGTTTCTCACTGTCAACCCTATCTAACCCCCTAATCATCTTGTACACCTCTATCAAGTCACCCCTAAACCTTCTTTTCTCCAATGAAAACAGCCCCAAGTGCCTCAGCCTTTCCTCATACGATCTTCCTACCATACCAGGCAACATCCTGGTAAACCTCTTCTGCACCCGTTCCAGTGCCTCCACATCCTTCCTGTAGTATGGCGACCAAAACTGCACACAATACTCCAGATGCAGCCGCACCAGAGTCTTATACAACTGCAGCATGACCTCAGGACTCCAGAACTCAATTCCTCTACCAATAAAGCCCAGTACGCCATATGCCTTCTTCACCGCACTATTTACCTGGGTGGCAACTTTCAGAGATCTGTGTACATGGACACCAAGATCCCTCTGCTCTTCCACACTACCAAGTATCCGACCATTTGCCCAGTACCCCATCTTTTTGTTATTCTTACCAAAGTGAATCACCTCACACTTAGCTACATTGAACTCCATTTGCCACCTTTCTGCCCAGCTCTGCAGCTTCTCTATATCCCGCTGTAACCTGCCACATCCTTCCTCACTGTCTACAACTCCTCCGACTTTCGTATCATCCGCAAACTTGCTCACCCAACCTTCTAACCATTCCTCCAGGTCATTTATAAAAATGACAAACAGCAATGGTCCCAAAACAGATCCTTGCGGAACACCGCTAGTGACGGCACTCCAAGATGAACCTTTGCCATCAACTACTACCCTCTGTCTTCTTCCAGCCAGCCAATTCCTAATCCAAACCTCCAACTCACCCTCAATGCCATATCTCTGTATTTTCTGCAGTAGCCTACCATGGGGGACCTTATCAAACGCCTTACTAAAATCCATATATACCACATCTACCGCTTTACCCTCTCCACATGGATAGTAACCGACCTCTCCACATGGTGTGTATGTGTGAGAGAGACAGAGAAACGGTGTGAGAGAGAGTGTCTGAGAGAGAGAGAAAATGTGTCAGAGTGTGTGTATGGATGTTGGTGTGAATGAGAAAGTGTGTGCAAGAAAGAGAGTATGTGTGATAGTGTGTGTGTGTGTGTGAGACAAATTGTGCATGTATTTGAGAGTGTGTGTGTGACAGAGAGAAAATGCATTTGTCAGAGAGACAGTGTATGAGAGACAGAGTGTATGAGAGACTGAGTGTGTGAGAGACAGTGTGTGAGACAGTGTGACCAAGAGTGTCTGAAAGAACAAGTTTGGGAGAGTGTGTGTGAGAGAGAGTGTGTGGGAGAGTGTGTGTGAGAGAGAGTGCGTGAGAGAAAATGTATGTGTGTGTGAGAGAGAGAGAGAGGTTGTGTGAGACTGTGTGAGAGACGTTGTGAGAGAGATTGTGTTTGGGAGACTGTGTGTGGGAGAGTGTGTGTGGGAGAGTGTGTGTGGGAGAGAGTGCGTGAGAGAGAATGTATGTGTGTGTGAGAGAGAGAGAGAGGCTGTGTGAGACTGTGTGAGAGACGTTGTGAGAGAGATTGTGTGGGGGAGACTGTGTGTGGGAGAGTGTGTGTGGGAGAGTGTGTGTGAGAGCGAATGAGAGTATGTGTCAGTACGTATGTGAGAGAGTGTGTGTGTGAAAGCAAGTGTGTTTAAGAAAGAGAGAGTGAGTGTAAGCAAGTGTCTGAGGGAGTGTGTAATAGTATGTGAGACAGTGTGACAGAATGTGCATGAGAGAGTGTGTAACAGAGAGTGTGTGTGAGAGTGTGAGAGAGAAAGTGTGTATGAGAGAATGTGTGTGAGAGAGTGTATGTGTATGTGTGTGAGAGTGATTGAGAGTATGTGTGAGTGCGTGTGAGAGAGAGTGTGGGAGAGAAAGTGAAAGAGAGAGTGTATGTGTGTGTGCGATAGTGATTGAGACTGTGTGTGACCGTGTGTGAGTGCGTGTGAGAGAGTGTGTGTATGAGAATGTGCATGAGACAGAGTGTGAGAATGTATGAAAGAGAATGAGTGTGAGAGAGTGTTTGAGAGAGAGCGCGAGTGTGCATGAGAGTGCAAGTGAGTGTGTGTGAGAGACTATATGAGAGTGTGTGTGTGAGTGAGTGCACGTGAGAGAGTGTGAGAAGAAGTGAAAGAGAGTGGGAGAATTTGTGAGAGTGTGTGAGACAACGTGTGTGAGAGAGAGAGTGCATGTGTGTAAGAGAGTGTGAGTGACTATGAGGGAGAATTTCAGAGACAGGAGTGTGTGAGAGTGAGTGTGAGAGAGTGTGTGCAAGCCTGTGTGAATATGTGTGTGAGAGAGAATGTGTGACAGTGAAGGAGTGCGTGTGAGCAAGAGAGTGTGTGTGTAAGAGAGTGGGAGAGAGAATGTGTGTGAATGTGTATGTGAGAGAGAGTGTGTGAGAGAAAGTGTGTTAGAAAGAGTTTGAGAATGTGTGAAAGAGAATGTGAGAGAGAGTGTGAGAGAAAGTGAGAGAGTGGGACAGTTTGTGAGAGTACGTGAGAGAGATTGTCTGAGGGAGTGTGTGAGAGAGTGTGTTTGCGGGTGAGTGTGAGAGACTATGAGTGAGAATATCAGAGGCAGGAATGTGTGAGAGAGAGTGTGAGCAAGTCTGTGAGTATGTGAGAGAGAGAGTGTGTATGACAGTGAGTGGGTGTTTGTGAGAGAGAATGGGAGTGTGTAAGAGAATGTGAAAGTGAGAGAGTGTGAGATAAGGTGTGAGAGAGTGTGTGTGTGTGAGAGAGAAAGACAGTGTAAAAATAGGAGTGTGAGAGTGTAAGAAAGAGTGCCAGAGACAGTGTGAGTGTGTGAGAGTGTCTGTGTGACTGCGGGTGTGAGTGCGAGTGCCTGTTAGTGTGTATGTGCGTGTCTGTGTGTGTGCATGTGTGTGTGTGTATGTGTGTGTGAGAGAGAGTGTATGTGTGTGTTTGTGTGTGAATGCTTGTGTGTGTGTGTGAGAGAGAGAGTATATATGTATGTGTGTGCATATGAGTGTTTGTGTCTGTGTGTGAGTGTGTATGTGTCCCTGTCTGTGTGTGTGCCAATGTGTGTGAGTGTGTGTTTGAGCATGTCTGTGTGTGTGGGTGTGTGTGTCTGTGTGTGAGTGTGTATGTGTCCCTGTCTGTGTGTGTGCCAATGTGTGTGAGTGTGTGTTTGAGCATGTCTGTGTGTGTGGGTGTGTGTGTCTGTGTGTGAGTGTGTATGTGTCCCTGTCTGTGTGTGTGCCAATGTGTGTGAGTGTGTGTTTGAGCATGTCTGTGTGTGTGGGTGTGTGTGTCTGTGTGTGAGTGTGTGTGCTTGCCTGTGTCTGTGGGTGTGTGTATGCATGCAGGTTTGTGTGTCTGTGTATGTGCGTGTGTGAGAGAGAGCTTGTGAGTATGAGTGCGCGGGTGCAAGTGTGTGTCTCTGTATGTGTGTGCAGAAGTGTGTGTGTGTGAGAGTGTGTTCCTGTGTGTGTGCGAGAGAGTATATGTGTGTGGGAGAGACTGTGTGTGTGCATCTCTATATATGTGTCAGTGTGTTTTCCAATGTGTGTGTGTGTGTGTGTGTGTGTGTGTGCACGTGTGTGTGTGTGCGTGTGTGTGTGTGTGTACTTGTCTGTGTCTGTGGGTGTGTATGTGTAACTTTGTGTGTGTGAGAGAGTGTGTGTGAGTGTAAAAATGTGTGTCTTTGTGAGTGTGTGAGTGTGTGAATCTGTGTGTGAGTGTGTGTGTGAATGAGTGAGTGCGTGTGTGTGAGTATCTGTGAGTGTGAGTGTGTGTGAATGTGTGTGTGCGTATGTGAGCATCTGTGTGAGAGAGAGTATGTGTGTGTGTGAGATACAGAGAGTGTGAGAGAAAGCGAGAGAGTGTGAGAGTTTGTGAGAGTGTGTGAGAGAGTGTGCGAGGTAGCATCTGAGGGAGTATGTGAGAGAGACCGTGTGAGTGGGAGTGTGAGAAAGAGAGTGTGTGTGAGTAACTGTGTGAGAGAGAGTGTCTGAGAGAGTGTGTGAGTGTGTGTGTGAGTGAGTGTGAGAGACTGTATGAGTGAGAATAACAGAGACAGGAGTGTGTGAGAGAGAGTGTGAGTAAGTCTGTGAGTATGTGAGAGAGAGTGAGTGTGTGACAGTGAATGAGTGATTGTGAGAGAGAATGTCAGTGTAAGAGAGAGTGTGAGAGTGAGTGTGTGTGAGAGAAAGTATGAGAGAGAGTGAGTGTGTGTGTGAGTTTGAGTGTGAGCATGTGTGTCTGCTTGTGTGTTCACGTGAGTGTGTGTGTGGCTCAGTGTGTGTGTGTGTGTGAGCATGTCTGTGCATATGAGTGGGGGTGTCTGTGTCTGTGTGTCTGTGTGTTTGCGTATGTGTGACTGTGTGTGTCTGTGTGTGACTGTGTGTGTGTGAGAGAGAAAGAGAGAGAGAGCATGTGTGTGTTTATGAGTGTGTGTGTCTGAGTATGTGAACGCCCGTGTGTGTGTGTGAGAGAGACAGAGTATATGTGTGTGTGTGAGAGATTGTGTGTGAGTCCCTGTCTGTATGTGTCTGTGTGTGTGTCTGTGGGGGTGTGTGGGTGTGTGGGTGTCTGTGTGTGAATGTATGAGAGAGATTGTGTGTGGGTGGGTGTGTATGTGCATGTGTGAGAGACAGCTTGTCTGTCAGTATGAATGTGTATGTCTGTGTGAGAGTGTGAATGTGTCCATGTCAGTCTGTGTGTGCCTCTGTGTGTGAGTGTGACTGTGTGTGTGAGTGTCTATCTGTGTGTGAATAAGTGTATGTATGTGAGAGAGTGCTTGTGGGGTGTCTGTGAGAGTGTGGGTGTGTGTGAGAGTTTGTGTGTGAGCATTTATGTGTGTGTGCGCATGCTTGTGCGAGTGTGTGTGTGTGGGCATGTCTGTCATTGTGTCTGGGTGTGTGAGTGAACCTGTGTGTATCTGTCTGTGTGTGCGTGTGAGTGAGCTTATATGCCTGTGAGTGTGTGTGTGTATGACTATATGCGTGTGACTGGCTGTGTTCGTTTGTCAGTGTGTGTGGCCGTGTGAGTGTGTATGTGAGAGAGAGTGTATGTGTGTGTGAGAGAGAGTGTGTGTGAGTTCCTGTCTGTCCGTATATGTGTGTGTGTCAGTGTGTGCGTCTGTGTGTGTTTGTGTGAGTGTGTGAGTCTGTGTGTGTGTCTGTGGGTGGGTGTGGGTGTGTGGCTGGGTGTCTGTGTGTGAGTGTATGAGAGAGATTATGTGTGGGTGAACATGTGTGTGTGCATGTGTGTCTACGTGTATGATGTCAGTGTGTCTGAGTGTGTGTGCATGTGTGAGAGATTGTTTGTGTGTGAGTGTCAGTATGAATGTGTGTGTGTTTGTGTGAGAGTGTGTGTGTGGGCACATCAGTCTGTGTGTGTGTGAGTGAGCATGGTGCATCTGTGAGAGAGACAGACAGTTTGTGTGCGTGTATGTGTGTGACTGTGTGTTTGTGTGTGTCAGACTGTGTGCGTGAGTGTGACTATGTGTGTATAAGGGTGTGTGTGAGAGAGTGCTTGTGGGGTGTCTGTGACAGTGTGTGTGTGAGTGTTGTGTGTGAGCATTTGTGTGTATGTGTGCACGCTTGTGCAAGTGTGAGTGTGTGTGTGTGTGTGTGGGCATGTCCGTCTTTGTGTCTGTGTGTGTGAGTGAGCCTTTGTGTGTGTGTGTGTGTGTGTGTGTGTGCGTGTGTAACTATATGTGTGTGACTGGCTGTGTGTGTTTGTCAGTGTATGTGTGAACGTGTGAGTGTGTATGTGAGTGTGTGTGAATGTGTGTGTTAGTATATGTGCAAGTATGATTGTGTGTGAGCATATGTTAGTGTGCAAATGTGTGATTGTGTGTGTGCACATGTGTAAGTGTGCTTGTGTGTGTGTGAATGTGTGTGTGTGTCTGTGTGTGTATGTCTACGTATGTGTGTGAATGAGTGTATGTGTGTGTCTGTGAGTGAGTGTGAGGGCATGTGAGTGTGTGTGTGCGCATCTGTGAGTAGGTGTGCGAGTGTGAGTGTTGTGCATGTTTGTGAGTGAGTGTGAGTGTGTGCCTGCGTGTATAGTATAGATGTGTGGGTGTGTGTGTGTGTCTGTGCCTGTATGTGTGTGTCTGTGCGTGTCTGTGTGTGTGTGTTTGAGAGAGAGAGTATGTGTGGGTGAGAGTGAGTGTGTGTTTTTGTGTGAATGTGCATGTGTGTCTGTGTGTATGTCAGTGTGTATGAGTTTGAGTGTGTGCATTTGCGAGAGAGAGTATGTGTGTGAATGTAAGTGTAAATGTTTGTGTCTGCATGATTGTGTGTGTGGGCATGTCTATCTGTGTGTCTGTGTGTGTGAGTGAGCCTGTGTGTGTCTGTCTGTCTGTGTATGTGAGTGAGTGTATGTGTGTGTGCCTGTGTGAGAGTGTGTGTGTGTGTGTGTGTGTGTGACTGTACGTTTTTCTCAGTGTGCGTGTGTGACTGTGTGTGTTTGTCAGTGTGTGTGTAAGTGTGAGTCCATGTGTGTATGTGTGTGTGTATGTGTGTGAGTGTCTGTATGTGAGTGTGTTTGAGTGTGTGGGCGTGAGTGAGTGTGAGTGTTGGAGTGAGTGTGTTTGCGTGTGTGTGCATGTATGTGTATGTGTGTGTGCGTTAGAATGTCTGTGAATATGTGAGTGTGTGTGTGTCTGTGTGCAAGAGTGAGTGTGTGTGTGTGTGTGTGAATGAGTGTGTGTTTGTGTGAGTGTGTATGTTTATGTGTGTCTGTGTGTGTATGAATGAGTGTGTGTGTGTGAGCGTGTGTGTCTGTGAGTATGTGTGTGAGCGTGTGTGTCTGTGAGTGTGTGTGTCTGTGTGCGTGTGAATGAGTGTGTGTGTGTGTGAGCGTGTGTGTCTGTGAGTGTGTGTGTCTGTGAGTATGTGTGTGAGCGTGTGTGTCTGTGAGTGTGTGTGTCTGTGTGCGTGTGAATGAGTGTGTGTGTGTGTGAGCGTGTGTGTCTGTGAGTGTGTGTGTGTGTGAGCGTGTGTGTCTGTGAGTGTGTGAATGAGTGTGTGTGTCTGTGAGTGTGTGTGTCTGTGAGTGTGTGTGTCTGTGTGTGTGTGAATGAGTGTGTGTGTGTGAGTGTGTGTGTCTGTGTGTGTGAATGAGTGTGTGTGTCTGTGAGTGTGTGTGTCTGTGTGTGTGTGAATGAGTGTGTGTGTGTGAGCGTGTGTATGTGTGAGCGTGTGTGTCTGTGAGTGTGTGTGTCTGTGTGTATGTGTGTCTCTGCGTGAATGTGTGAGTCTTTGTGAGTGAGCATGTGTGTGTGTGTCTGTGAGTGTATGAGTGTCTGTGCATGCGTCTGTGAGTGAATATGTGTGTGTGTCATCTGTGAATGAGTGTATGAGTATGAGCGTGTGTGTGTGTCAGTGTGAGTGTGAGTGGGTGTGAGTGTGTCTGTGAGCGTGTCAGTGTGCATGTGAATGTGAGAGTGTGTGTCTGAGCGTGAGTGTGTTTGTGTGAGTGTGTCAGTGGGTGTATGAATGAGAGTGCATGTGAGTGTGGATTAGTGTGTGTGTGTGTGGCAGTGTGTGAGTGTGAGTGCGTGAGTGTGAGTGTGTGTGTATGTGTGAATGTGTGAGAGTGTTGGAATTGGAAGATCCTTTCCTCTCATGATGTACTGGTGCCCATCTAAAGCGGGGAGGTTGCATTGCTCCCAGCATGCAATGCATCCCTACCATGTGGTTACCCTGATAAAGCCATGAAATATCTAACAACAACAACAACAAAAACGTATGCTTATGTGCCGCCTTTAATATAGTTCAACAACCCAAGGGAAATCACAGTAGAGTTAACAATCAAATGTTGATATTAAGTGTGAGCGTGGATGTTGGGGACAATGACCAAAAGCTTGCTAAAAAGGGTAGGTTTTAGGGAGTGTTTTAAACCAGCAGAGAAAGGCAGCAAGCTATCGGGACAGAATGTCAGATCCTAGTGCCAAGGTAGCTGAAGGGATGGCTGCCAATGGTGGAGTTGTCAAAAACAAGGAGGCCGGAACTGGAGGTAGGTAGATATCTTGGACAGCGATGGGGTTGGATTGCAGAGAGGGGAGTGGGACAAGCCCATGGGAGGATTGAAAAACAAGGATATGTTGGCAGCACAGAGATGTGGATAAGCATTATGATTCATCCATTAGCCTTTTGGCCAGTCAGCAGGAGCAGATATAATGTGATTAGATAAGAATCTCTACAGTATGGAAACAGACCCTTCGGCCCAACAAGTCCACACTGACCCTCCGAAGGGCAACCCACCCAGACCCCATTCCCCTACCTTATATTTACCCATGACTAACACACCTAACACTATGGGCAATTTACCTGACCTGCTCATCTTTGGATTGTGGGAGGAAACCGGAGCACCCGGAGGAAAACCACGCAGACAAGGGGAGAATGTGCAAACTCCACACAGGCAGTTGCCTGAGGCTGGAATCGAGCCCAGATCCCTGGCAGTGTGGGGCCACAGTGCTAACCACTGAGCCACAGTGCCACCGTGGTTGATGGATGGTCATGTGTGAGAGTACATTACCTTTCATTGCTGCACTGCTCACCAGAGCTCAGTCAATACACTTTCTCCACAGATAGCAGTCCACTGTGCGACAGGGTACGGTCCCCAAGACTGGCTCACATTATCTTCCACAATGCAAGGAGCGATATGTGGAGTCCATACAAGCCGCTGTCCCCTCAGCACCTCGATGGGAAACATGTGCAACATCTGGAGCATCAGCACGGCTCCCTCATCCACACTCGCTCACCAGAGAGACAATCAGCAACACAGAGAGAGAGAGAGAGAGAGAACTAACTACCTCCTGCCATGAGAAAAAGGCAAGTCTCGACTAGATAGGGAGCCCAGATGCTGGAATCTCTGTCATAGAGTTGTGTAGCATGGAAACAGACCCTTCGGCCCAATTCGTCCATGCTGACCAGACAACTATTGGTTGACGAATGGTCATAAGTGCCTGGGGTGTGACGATTGACCTGTTACACCTCAGTCCAGTGACTGAGAAGTTTGATCAATTTTAATTGTTAAAAACCAACCTCTGAGACAAAGAGAAAGGGCATAGATCTGATCACATGGTCTCAAATTCAACACAACAAATGCCTCAGATGCTGAAATAATTGGTGCCACTAACAGCCATCTTTGAAGCCATAATTCTACCCACAGATTGTCTAGAGATCCCTCCGCCATCTTGTGAAGGGAATACCTTTGTTCATCACTATGGCAACATTAAAAAAAACTGAACCTTACATTGAAAATAGTATTTGGAAAAGTCGGAACTTTAGCAGCTTTCAGTTTAGGTATTGTACCAATCCTTACAACAAGCATTCGACTACAACTTTCATCAACAAGGAATACAACACGATAACAAAGGAAGTGTCGTAAAAAGAGATTAAAATTCGAGTCATGATCATCCAATTCCAGAAGATAATTAATAATTTCAACCAACAGCCAACACAACAAAATTCATTGGCATTGAACATTCAACCTGGAAAATTCAAGCTATTATATCAGACAAATGTGAAAAGCATAATCCCTGAGACTTTAAACAATTTCTACCAAATTGGACACCAAATCAAATGAGGGGCAGGTTTATTCAATTCTTAACAAACAAGGACAGGGCTTATATAATTCATGGTAGGGTCCTGGGTAGTGTTGTAGAACAGAGTGACCTAGAGGTCCAGGTACATAGGGGTTCAGTTTGCATCACATGTAGATAGGGTTGCTAAGAAGGTGTTTGGCATGCTTGCCTTCATTGCTCAGACCTTTGAGTGTAGGAGTTGGGACGTTATGGTGAGGTTGGATGGGATATTAATGAGGCCTCTTCTAGAGTACTGAGTCCAGTTCTGGTCACCCAGTTATAGGAAAGATATTATTTAGCTGGAGAGGGTTCAGAAAAGATTTACCGGAATGTTGCTAGGTATGGAGGGTTTGAGTTACAAAAAGAACCTGGATAACCTGGGACATTTTTCACTGGAGCGTAGGAGGTTGAGGAGTGACCTTATAGAGGTTTGTAAAATCATGTGGGGCATGGATAAGGTGAACGGCAGGTGTCTTTTCCCTAAGGGTGGGGGACTTCAAGACCGGGAGGGCATATTTTTAAGGTGGGAGGGGAAAGATTTAAAAAAGACACGAGGGGCAACTTTTTTACACGGGGAGTGGTTCATCCAGAGGAAGTGGTGGATGCAGGTGCAGTTACAATGTTTAAGAGACATTTAGATAAGTTCATGAATGGGAAGGATTTGGTGGGATATGGACCAGGAGCAGTCAGGTGGCACCAGTTTAGTTTGGGATTATGGTCGGCATGGACTGGTTGGACCGAAGGGTCTGTTTCTGTACTGTGTGACTGATGACTCTAATACCTAGGAATGTAACAGATCAATAAAAAAACAAAATACATTTTAAAAACCCTCATTACAATGTTTGATCAATATTTCAGGTCAAGAACAAACAAGACACTGGTGAGATTATGCTTCAATAGCAGATATCAATTGCTAGATGTGTCTGAGCCATGCAACTATAGAAACTTACAACAAGAATTCTTTGACAACAGAATCGTTGTTGCTTTCTTGAATGAATCAGCCACTGAACTCCATCAATCAAAAGAGGATCTAACTCTCGAACTAAGAGTCCAATTGCAGTGGATATGAATTTAGCCAATTATTCAAGAAGTTTTCTCCAGCGAAAGCTCCATTTAATGCAGTACTGATGACTACTAAAGTATAAATAGAGCAGTCTTGGAATCAGACCACTCACCTGAAAAGGATGCCCTTTATGACAACACCATCACGAACCCTGAGCAACCAGAAGCTATAATATTGAGTCACGAGCGTGTTCGGAAACCCCACAGCAGTGCTGACAAAACTGTCCGGTTTTACACCTACCATATATTCATCGTAGGAAGAGAGATCATTTCTCAGAGGCATGCTACAGCATAAAGGCTATAGCAAGTGACAAAACCAAATAACTTTCAACCCAACATGTAAATTAACATCTTGGAACAAGGACATTGAAGAGCAGGTCAACACTACAGTGGAACATGTTTCTTCATATGGGGAACACCTAGCTATGAAGTTAGAACATCACTCTTTACTCCAAACAATAACACCATCATTCAGCTCAGATACTAATGGCAAAGAAGCAGAAACAATTCAAATTCCCAGCACATCTCTGCAGCTACATTGATGCAAGGCCCATCACCAAATAATTTCTGTTCAGGATAGATGGTCAGGCTGTCAGATTCTCTTTATCAATGATTACTGGAAACCAGCAGGGAGAGAAAAAGTGCACCAACTTTACTTTCATTGCCTCTATATCCCCCAACCCGTTTCCCTTCATGGGGGGAGGGGAAGGAGTTCAAGATGTAACAAAAATAACATACACTAAAAGATGTATGAGGCAGTAATCTAGACAGATTATTTGAGAATGTGCATGATTGTTAATCGATTTTTATGACAAGGAGAGAAACTGGATGTAGGTTTGCTCGCTGAGTTGGCAGGTTCATTTTCAGATGTTTCGTCACCATGCTGGGTAACATCATCAGCGAGAGTCTCCGAATGAAGTTTCGCCAGAGGCTCACTGAAGATGTTACCCAGTACGGTGACGAAACATCTGAAAATGAACCTTCCAGCTCAGTGAGCAAACCTGCATCCAGACTCTCAACCTAAGCCACAAACCTTCTCAAAACTCACTAAAGGAGAAAAATGTTTGGGGAAGGTATCATATAACGGCTTCAGGACCTTGGGGCAATAATGTCACAGAAATGTTATTTCTCACTGGATACAAATAGTACTGGGTGGGCGGTGTTAGTTGGAATACGTGTGGGTGTGTGTGTGTGCATGGGTGCGTGCTTGTGTGTGTATGTGCATGTGTGTGCGCGTGCGTGTGCACGTGCCCCCGCACATGTATGTGTAAGTGTGTCTTAGAATGATAGAAACACATTGAAGCATAGGTACACAGTGATTTTTGGAGTGTGTGTTTATGTGTATTTGTGTGTGTGTATGTGAGCACGCTTGTGTGCGTGTGTTTGTAAGGGTATGTGTATGTGTGGGTGTAAGGGTATGTGTATGTGTGTGTAAGGGTATTTGTATGTGTGTGTATGTGTGTGAGTGTATGTGTGTGTGTATGTGTGTATGGGTATGTGTATGTGTGTAGGTGTGTGTGTATGGGTGTGTGTGTATGAGTGTGTGTGTATGTGTGTATGGGTATGTGTGTCAGACTTACAGAAGTGCATAAAAGCACATGTACAGAATGATTTTTAAGAGCATGTGTGTAGGTGTGTGTTAGATGATAGAAGCACATGAAACCACGTGCAGAGAATGTAAGATATGGGCTATTTGCACAAATGACTACTTCCCGTCCAACTTGGTTTTCTTGTGTTTCAATCCTGATAAGTGCAGGATGTAATGCTTTGACCTCAGGTCCCTGTTCAGCTGTGCTCACCTTCAGCTCTGCTGATGCCGGACGGAGTGCTGCGCTCTCATAGGTGTCATTTCCTTCAGGTGAGATGTTCTACAAAGGCTGGCATTTCTGCAGGACGTCCCAGAATACCTGCCATCCAGTGACGTGTTTCTGAAGAGCGGTGTAGAAAATGAAGCCGTCAACCAGTGCACAGCAAGCTCCCATGAACAGTAAGGTGATAGTAATCTGTACTTTGTTGTTGGTCGAGCAATTTAATATCGGTCAGGACACAAGGGCTAACGGCCCAGCTCTGATTTAAACTAGCGCTGCATCATCTCAGCGTGCAGTTTATTAGGAGCTCAGATTAACATCTCAACCAGAGGGCAGCAATTCTGACAGCGGAGCACTCCCTCAGTGCAGGGCCAGCGTTGGTTTTTTTTTTGCACTTACTTCTGCAACGGGACTTGAACCAAAGACCTTCTGACTCTGAGATAAGGGCGTTACCTGCTGAGATCTTTAAAGGGGATAGAAATGAGTCAAGAGCAAAGGAATAGCAGGTGATAAAGAGGGCAAATGAAATTTTGGCACTTATTTCAGAAGCGAGAGAGTGAAGGTGTAATGAAGCGCAGTGGTAACTATGGAAGGCATTAGTGCGACTGCTTCTGGAGTACTCGGCACTGTTTCTGTGCCCTGCTTTGAAGGGAGGGTGTAGTTCTTTTGGAGACAACTCAGAGAGGACTCACTGGATTGGCTTCAGAGATGAGAGATGTCCTGTGAGGTAAAATCGAGCTCTTTCTCCACCGCAGTCCAACACCGGCACCTCCAAGTCACAGAGTTTAGAGTCTAGTCGAGGTTTATAAGATGCTAAAGGGATTGACAAAAGGATTAAGAACGAGGGGTCATCGTTTTAGGCTAAAAGGTAGCAGATTTAAAACAGAGATGATGCTGAATAACTTCTCTCAAAGAGTCACAAGTCTGAGGAGGTCGGGGTGCTGAGTAAATTTAAAGAGGTGATGGACAGATTTTAATTAGCAATAGGTTGAAGGGTCATGGAGAGCGAGCAAGAAAATGGAGCTGAGGTCGAGCTGTGAACGTTCTGGAGAGCAGAGCAGGCCCGAGGGGCCAAACGGCCCACTCCTGTTGCTAGTTCTGATGTTCTTGTATCTTTGAAAGGACCAGTCCACGTACGTTGAGAGACGTTTTTTTTTTCTCTCACTGCCAACCATCCCATTTTCGATGAGGGGTTGGGGGGTGGGGAGAGCTGGAGGGGAAAGTTCCCCGCTCAGGCCCCAGCTGCTGAGAAGATGCCATTCAAAGTCGCAGTTCAGCCAGCCTGCCAGCAGATGGCGGTGAATCCCCAATCCGGGGGTCCATCCGCCCTGGCAGTGAGGCCTGACCTGAATTCCCCTTGTATCTGGTTCATACCGTCACCATTGTGAGGTCAAGTTGACTCGTACAGAAACAGGGAGCTCAGATAACAGGAAACCAGAAAGGAAAACATGGCGTCACTGCTAGTTCTTTAGCCACCAATGGGAATCAGTGACCAGCACTGAGGATTCACACTCTGTGGCTGGAGTTTACCCTACCCACACCCCCCCCCCTCCAACACTCCTCCAACTGCTTCCCACACCCACCCACCAGGGAACGGACTGGCAGACGGTGGGCCTAAAATTGCCCCAACATTGGCCAGCCATTTGTCCATTACCCTGCTGCCAACTGTTGATGCATTACCAGCCACCGGGCAGCTCTGAGGACGGCCACCTCTACTTGGGTCAGTTCAGGCCCTGAGGTGTCGAGCTAATTCAAGGCCTTTCCCTTACCTCGCCACGGCAAAGCTGATAGGCTAACCCCATCACCCACCTCACCCCTTACTCCCCCTCCCCACATCCCCACCCCACCCCACTCCACCCCACCCCACCATCCCCTCGTCTGACCTCCCCACAGCAGAAATTCAGAGCGGTCACCTCCAGCAGCAAGTGGTGGGCCTAATACCATAGCCGAGAGTAAGTTACTGCTTCCAAACAGGCCTCAGTAGAGCAATATGAACAACATCATCTAGGCCTGGGGTGGGTGGTGTTAAAAACACCCTTAACCATATCAGGTGATCCTACTGAGGTGTTCAATATTAGGGACAATTTTGACAGGGTAAAGAAAGATGATCTGCTTCCATGAGTTGGTGTTGTCGGTAACTCTGGGTCACAGCTTCAAGACTGTCAGCAAGAGAGCTAGGAGAGAGAGAAGGAGAAACCCCTTGACTCGGCGAGTTGCCTGGGAGTGTGGTGGAGGCGGATACCTTAGGAGGTTTCAAAAGAGTATTGGATATGTAGTTGAAAGTGATGAATACGCTGGAGAATAGGGCCAGCTCTTTCAGGGACAATGGGTAAAATTCTATGACAGTAACGTCCCATCAGGACTTTCCTGGACACATGAAGCTGATAGGCCCCAGATGTTACAGGGGGTGGGCAGGCTCGGCTCTTCTCCAAGACATTCTGGCCTATGGTCATCACTGTTTTGATGTGAAGTCACCCTGGTAGCAGAAACCGCGGGGGTCAGTGGTGAAACAGCCCCTGCCATTTCAATCCTGAGATTTGACAACTTTATTGTTTCCTGGTTTCAGGTCACTTTTGAGTGAATTCAGATTCCACTCTCTGCCTTGGCGGGATTTGAACCCGGGTCAACGTCACCCAGGTGTCTGAATTAGTTGCATAGCCATTGCTGCTCCTGCTGGGAGCTTGTTTAGGCCACAGTATCAGCTTCTGTATGTACACTCACTGGGTAAAAGGGAACGCTACTGTGCAGACTGTAATGTACAGGCAGTGACCTTGAGTCTGATAACGGGCAGGATTTTAACCTCTCCCCCCTCCCCTTCTGCCCAATGTCCTTGAAGGATTCAGGGAGTTGAGCTATTGACAATGCAAACTCAGGATGTGTTCAGTGTCACAAGTAAAGACACTCAACCACAGCGAAGCAATTACCTTGAGAGCGCGTGCAAAATACCACCCGACTGGCATCAGATCGAGGGGGTTCTGGGAGTTGGGAGGGTCGGGGAGGGGGGTGGTGTGTCGGGGGGAGGTGGCGTGACCTTGGCCACATCGTGTCACATCATTGGATCACGAGGTCAGAGATACTCAATGGAACTCAAAAGGGATTTGGACCATTTACTGAAAAGATGGGAGAGTTTGAGGGGGGAACAGACATGCTAGTATGTCTTGCTCAGGAATTCTTCCAGAGGGCCAGCACAGACACACAAAGGCTTGAGTGACCATTTTGTGTTTCAATTCTACACATTGTCATATATAGAGTGTCACATGTTTGTACCTTCAGGAACAGCACCAGTGGAGGCTGTGGAAACACACAAATAGAATCCCTAAAGTATGGAAAGAGGCTTTTCGGCCTACATAGTCTGCTCCAACCCTCCGAAGAACATCCTACCTAGACCTAGCCCTCATCGCTATCCCAGCACCACCCACTTTCCCGTGGTTAACCCGCCTAGCCTACACATCCCTGAAGCTCATGGGACAATTTAGCCTGGCCAATCCACCTGACCCGCACATCTTTGGACTGTGGGAGGAAACCGGAGCAAACCCACGCAGACACTGGGAGAATGTGTAAATCCCACACAGACAGTCTGCCCGAGGCTGGAATCAAACCTGGGACCCTGACGCTGTGAGGTAGCAGTGCTAACCACTGAGCCACCACGCTACCCATCTCAACAGCTTTGTTGTTCAGGTTAAAGAGATTAAATAATCTTTTCACACAAGGCAGGAAAACAGTAAGCAGGCACGTGTGTCCAGTCCTTCTTAATTAATGTCTTTGGAGTGTACATCACACCACATGGGCAAGCAATGACACTGTGCTGGGCCCATCAAGAATAAGGCATCTCCATCTCCCAACGCCTCTGAAAGGTTTAATTCTTAAATATTTATAGTCTCTCTCTTTAAAACCTGTTCTTGCTTGTGTTTGTGCCAATACTTCTCAAGGGGGCGTTCCATCACTGTGACAAAACAGACTTTGAATGTTCTCCTTGTAACTGACTGATAGGAGCCCTTGGGGTGTGTGTGTGTCTGTGTGTGAGTCTGTGAGTGTCTGTGAGTGTGTTTCTGTTTGCGTCTGTCTGTGTGTGTGTGTCTGTGTGTGTGGGTGTGTGTGTGTGTGTGTGTGTGTATGGCTGTGAGTGTCTGTGTGTCTGTGTGTGTGTCTGTGTGTGTGGGTGGGTGTGTGTGTATGGGTGTGTGTGTCTGTGTGTGTGGGTGGGTGTGTGTGCGTATGGGTGTGTGTGTGGGTGGGTGGGTAGGTGGGTGTGTTTATGGGTGTGTGCACGTCTGTGTGTGTGGGTGGGTGAGTGTGTGTGTGTGTGTCTATGTGTGTGTGTCTGTATATGTGTGTGTGTGGGTGGGTGTGTGTGGGTGTGGGTGTGTCTGTGTGAGTGTGAGTGTATGTGTATGAGTGCGGATGTGTGTGTGTCTGTGTGGGTGGGTGGATGTGTGGATGTGTGTGTGCCTGTGTGAGTGTGAGTGTGTGTGTATGAGTGTGGATGTGTGTATGTCTGTGAATGTGTGTCTGAATGAGTGTGGGTGTATGTGCTTGCTTTTGTGCACGTGTGTGAGTGTGAGTGTGGGTGTTTGTGTGACTGTGTGTCTGTGTGTGAGTGTAGGTGTGTGTGTGAGAGAGTATGGGTGTGTGTATGTGTCTGTGAATGTGTGTGTGAGTGTGAGTGTCAGTGTGTGTGTCTGTGTATGTGTGTATGTGAGTGTGAGTGTCGGTGTGTGTGTCTGTGTATGTGTGTGTTGTGAGTGTGAGTGTCGGTGTGTGTGTCTGTGTATGTGTGTATGTGAGTGTGAGTGTCGGTGTGTGTGTCTGTGTGTGTGTGAGTGTGAGTGTCGGTGTGTGTGTCTGTGTATGTGTGTGTGTGAGTGTGAGTGTCGGTGTGTGTGTGAGAGAGTATGGGTGTGTGTGTGTCTGTGTGTGTGGGTGTGTGTGTGTGAGAGAGTATGGGTGTGCGTGTGTCTGTGAATGTGTGTCTGTGTGAGTGTGGGTGTATGTGCTTTGTGTGTGCACATGTGTAAGTGTGAGTGTGGGTGTTTATGTGAATGTGTGTGAATGTGTGTCTGTGTGTGAGTGTGAGTGTGGGCGTTTGTGTGAGAGTGTATGGGTGTGTGTGTGTCTGTGAATGAGTGTCTGTGTGTGAGTATGGGTATGTGTGAGTGTTTGTGTGTCTGCGTGAGAGTGTGGGTGTGTGTGTGTGTGTGGGTGTGTGTCTGTGTGTCAGACAGCGAAAGTGTCTGCGTGTATGTGTGTGTGAGTGAGTGTGTGTGTGTGTGTGTGTGTGTGTGTGTGTGAGTGATCAATCAAGTGATTACTGATACATTCCCCATTCCCGCTGAGCTAGTGTGCTGAACCTCGCTGACAGAGGGGTTTCTTCTTAGAACATGCTGTCCATAAGACGAAAAGTTACATAAATCAAGAGACGAGAGCTAAAGGCTAATTCTCAAAGAAAATTTGCTGTGATTACTGCTTACTCATGAAACGTGCTGGTGTAACTCACTTTAACCAGGGAAATGCAGTCAAACAGTGAATATCAGGAATGGTTTCCACGAGTAATAGTGAATCACACTTGCACTGTTCACTAGATGTCGTGACTCTCACTGAAACGTTTCACTTGCTTCAGTAAGTGCACAACCACTGCCAAGACAATGAAATAAGAGGCTGGCAGCCGCTGCATTAATAACAGCAACAACCTGCAATTATCTAGCGCCTTTGACACAGTAAAAGGTGACACTGGAATGTTATCAAACAAAATCCCAATGGCGCACCCCGTAAGGCAATATTAAGTCAGTTGACGAAAAAGCTAGGGTAAAACAAAATGCTTCTTAAAGGATGAGAGGGAAGAGACTGAGACCGAAAGGTTTAGGCAGGTCGTTCCAAAGGTTAGGCCGAGATACCTCAACCCCGGCTCCCAATGGTGCAGCAGTTAGAATGGGGGAGGGGAATGTTCAACTGTGGGGAGCTCATGGTGGGGTGGGGGAAGGGTGTTGAGGAAATGCCCGCTTAGATGATTCACATCTGTGAGGAAGGTCACTTCTCGAATAGAATAGCAATTTATTGCGACTTTTATTTTGACAAGAAGAAATGCAGTGAAGAGGGTTGCAAGTCACCATACCACGGCGCCAAAATTAACGACAGAAGTCATAAACAGGAAGGAAAAGTAACTGTTCATCACAGTTCAAGTAACAGCTGCTGGATTCGGGGCAGGCTGGAAAACTGGGCCGAGACCTCCACACTGGGACTAGACCTCCACGCTGGGACTAGACCTCCTTGCTGGGACAAGACCTCCATGCTGGGACTACACCTCCACGCTGGGACTAGAACTCCACACTGGGACTAGAACTCCACACTGGGACTAGACCTCCACACTGGGACTAGAACTCCACACTGGGACTAGACCTCCACACTGGGACTAGAACTCCACACTGGGACTAGACCTCCACACTGTAGGGAATAGACCTCCACGCTGGGACTAGAACTCCACGCTGGGACTAGACCTCCACTCTGGGACTAGAACTCCACACTGGGACTAGACCTCCGCACTGGGACTAGACCTCCACGCTGGGACTAGAACTCCACACTGGGACTAGACCTCCACACTGGGACTAGACCTCCACGCTGGGACTAGACCTCCATGCTGGGACTAGAACTCCACACTGGGACTAGACCTCCACACTGGGACTAGAACTCCACACTGGGACTCGACCTCCACACTGGGACTAGAACTGCACACTGGGACTAGACCTCCACACTGTAGGGAATAGACCTCCACGCTGGGACTAGAACTCCACACTGGGACTAGAACTCCACACTGGGACTAGACCTCCACACTGGGACTAGAACTCCACACTGGGACTAGACCTCCACACTGGGACTAGAACTCCACACTGGGACTAGACCTCCACACTGTAGGGAATAGACCTCCACGCTGGGACTCGAACTCCACGCTGGGATTGGAACTCCACACTGGGACTAGACCTCCACACTGGGACTAGAACTCCACACTGGGACTCGACCTCCACACTGGGACTAGACCTCCACGCTGGGACTAGACCTCCATGCTGGGACTAGAACTCCACACTGGGACTAGACCTCCACACTGGGACTAGAACTCCACACTGGGACTAGACCTCCACACTGGGACTAGACCTCCACGCTGGGACTAGAACTCCACACTGGGACTCGACCTCCACGCTGGGACTAGACCTCCTTGCTGGGACAAGACCTCCATGCTGGGACTAGAACTCCACACTGGGACTAGACCTCCACACTGGGACTAGAACTCCACACTGGGACTAGACCTCCACACTGGGACTAGACCTCCACGCTGGGACTAGAACTCCACACTGGGACTCGACCTCCACACTGGGACTAGAACTGCACACTGGGACTAGACCTCCACACTGGGACTAGACCCCAACACTGGGACTAGAACTCCACACTGAGATAGACCTCCACACTGTAGGGACTAGACCTCCATACTGGGACAAGAACTTCACACTGGGACTAGAACTCCACGCTGGGACCAGACCTCCGCACTGTAGGGACTAGACCTCCACAGTGGGACTAGAACTCCATGCTGGGACCAGACCTCCTCACTATAGGGACTAGACCTCCACACTGGGACTAGAACTCCACACTGGGACTAGTACTCCACGCTGGTACCAGACCTCCACACTGTAGGGACAAGGCCTCCACACTGGGACCAGACCCCCACGTTGGGACCAGACCCCATGCTGGGACCAGAATTCCACACGGCAACTAGACCTCCACACTGCAGGGACTAGACCTCCACACTGGGACTAGAACTCCACACTTGGACTGGGCCTCCATACTGGGACCAAACCTCCATACTGGAACCAGACCTCCACAGTGGAACCAGTCCTCCATGCTAGGCTGCTGGAATACATGGAAACGGCTGAAGAAGATCACCACGATGGGACTACACAACCACACTGTAGGGACTAGACCACCACACTGGAGGGATGAGACCACCCCACTGTAGGGATGAGACCACCACACTGTAGGGGCTAGACCACCACACTGTAGGGATGAGACCACCACACTGTAGGGATGAGACCACCACACTGTAGGGACTAGACCACCACACTGTAGAGATGAGACCACCACACTGTAGGGGCTAGACCACCACACTGTAGGGATGAGACCACCACACTGTAGGGATGAGACCACCACACTGTAGGGACTAGACCACCACACTGTAGGGATGAGACCACCACACTGTAGGGACTAGACCACCACACTGTAGGGATGAGACCACCACACTGTAGGGACTAGACCACCACACTGTAGGGATGAGACCACCACACTGTAGGGATGAGACCACCACACTGTAGGGACTAGACCACCACACTGTAGGGACTAGACCACCACACTGTAGGGATGAGACCACCACACTGTAGGGACTAGACCACCACACTGTAGGGATGAGACCACCACACTGTAGGGACTAGACCACCACACTGTAGGGACTAGACCAACACACTGTAGCGACGAGACCACCACACTGTAGGGACTAGACCACCACACTGTAGGGATGAGACCACCACACTGTAGGGGCTAGTCCACCACACTGTAGGGACTAGACCACCACACTGTAGGGACTAGACCACCACACTGTAGGGATGAGACCACCACACTGTAGGGACTAGACCACCACACTGTAGGGATGAGACCACCACACTGTAGGGACTAGACCACCACACTGTAGGGGCTAGACCACCACACTGTAGGGACTAGACCACCACACTGTAGGGACTAGACCACCACACTGTAGGGATGAGACCACCACACTGTAGGGACTAGACCACCACACTGTAGGGACTAGACCACCACACTGTAGGGACTAGACCACCACACTGTAGGGATGAGACCACCACACTGTAGGGACTAGACCACCACACTGTAGGGACTAGACCACCACACTGTAGGGATGAGACCACCACACTGTAGGGACTAGACCACCACACTGTAGAGACGAGACCACCACACTGTAGGGACTAGACCACCACACTGTAGGGACGAGACCACCACAGTGTAGGGGCTAGACCACCACACTGTAGGGACTAGACCACCACACCGTAGGGACTAGACCACCACACTGTAGGGACTAGACCAACACACTGTAGGGACGAGACCACCACACTGTAGGGACTAGACCAACACACTGTAGGGACGAGACCACCACACTGTAGGGACTAGACCAACACACTGTAGGGACGAGACCACCACACTGTAGGGATGAGACCACCACAGTGTAGGGATGAGACCACCACACTGTAGGGATGAGACCACCACACTGTAGGGACTAGACCACCACACTGTAGGGACTAGACCACCACACTGTAGGGATGAGACCACCCCACTGTAGGGACTAGACCACCACACTGTAGGGATGAGACCACCACACTGTAGGGGCTAGACCACCACACTGTAGGGACTAGACCACCACACTGTAGGGATGAGACCTCCACACTGTAGGGGCTGGACCACCACACTGTAGGGATGAGACCACCACACTGTAGGGACTAGACCACCACACTGTAGGGATGAGACCACCACACTGTAGGGACTAGACCACCACACTGTAGGGACTAGACCACCACACTGTAGGGACGAGACCACCACACTGTAGGGACTAGACCACCACACTGTAGGGACGAGACCACCACACTGTAGGGACGAGACCACCACACTGTAGGGACTAGACCACCACACTGTAGGGATGAGACCACCACACTGTAGGGACGAGACCACCACACTGTAGGGATGAGACCACCACACTGTAGGGACTAGACCACCACACTGTAGGGACTAGACCACCACACTGTAGGGACGAGACCACCACACTGTAGGGATGAGACCACCACACTGTAGGGACTAGACCACCACACTGTAGGGACTAGACCACCACACTGTAGGGATGAGACCACCACACTGTAGGGATGAGACCACCACACTGTAGGGACTAGACCACCACACTGTAGGGGCTAGACCACCACACTGTAGGGATGAGACCACCACAGTGTAGGGATGAGACCACCACACTGTAGGGACTAGACCACCACACTGTAGGGATGAGACCACCACACTGTAGGGATGATACCACCACACTGTAGGGATGAGACCACCACACTGTAGGGACTAGACCACCACACTGTAGGGACTAGACCACCACACTGTAGGGATGAGACCACCACACTGTAGGGGCTAGACCACCACACTGTAGGGACTAGACCACCACACTGTAGGGACTAGACCACCACACTGTAGGGACGAGACCACCACACTGTAGGGACTAGACCACCACACTGTAGGGATGAGACCACCACACTGTAGGGACTAGACCACCTCACTGTAGGGATGAGACCACCACACTGTAGGGGCTAGACCACCACACTGTAGGGACTAGACCACCACACTGTAGGGACTAGACCACCACACTGTAGGGATGAGACCACCACACTGTAGGGACTAGACCACCACACTGTAGGGGCTAGACCACCACACTGTAGGGACTAGACCACCACACTGTAGGGACTAGACCACCACACTGTAGGGACGAGACCACCACACTGTAGGGATGAGACCTCCACACTGTAGGGACTAGACCACCACACTGTAGGGATGAGACCACCACACTGTAGGGACTAGACCACCACACTGTAGGGATGAGACCACCACACTGTAGGGATGAGACCACCACACTGTAGGGACTAGACCACCACACTGTAGGGACGAGACCACCATACTGTAGGGATGAGACCACCACACTGTAGGGACTAGACCACCACACTGTAGGGATGAGACCACCACACTGTAGGGATGAGACCACCACACTGTAGGGACTAGACCACCACACTGTAGGGATGAGACCACCACACTGTAGGGACTAGACCACCACACTGTAGGGATGAGACCACCACACTGTAGGGATGAGACCACCACAGTGTAGGGACTAGACCACCACACTGTAGGGGCTAGACCACCACACTGTAGGGACTAGACCACCACACTGTAGGGACTAGACCACCACACTGTAGGGATGAGACCACCACACTGTAGGGACTAGACCACCACACTGTAGGGGCTAGACCACCACACTGTAGGGATGAGACCACCACACTGTAGGGATGAGACCACCACACTGTAGGGACTAGACCACCACACTGTAGGGATGAGACCACCACACTGTAGGGACTAGACCACCACACTGTAGGGGCTAGACCACCACACTGTAGGGACTAGACCACCACACTGTAGGGATGAGACCTCCACACTGTAGGGACTAGACCACCACACTGTAGGGATGAGACCAACTCACTCTAGGGACTAGACCACCACACTGTAGGGATGAGACCACCACACTGTAGGGATGAGACCACCACACTGTAGGGACGAGACCACCACACTGTAGGGACGAGACCACGTCACTGTAGGGACTAGACCACCACACTGTAGGGATGAGACCACCACACTGTAGGGACGAGACCACCACACTGTAGGGGCTGGACCACCACACTGTAGGGATGAGACCACCACACTGTAGGGGCTAGACCACCACACTGTAGGGATGAGACCACCACACTGTAGGGACTAGACCACCACACTGTAGGGACTAGACCACCACACCGTAGGGACTAGACCACCACACTGTAGGGACTAGACCACCACACTGTAGGGACTAGACCACCACTCTGTAGGGACGAGACCACCACACTGTAGGGACTAGACCACCACACTGTAGGGACTAGACCACCACACTGTAGGGACTAGACCACCACACTGTAGGGACGAGACCACCACACTGTCGGGATGAGACCACCACACTGTAGGGACTAGACCACCACACTGTAGGGACTAGACCACCACACTGTAGGGATGAGACCACCACACTGTAGGGACGAGACCACCACACTGTAGGGACTAGACCACCACACTGTAGGGACTAGACCACCACACCGTAGGGATGAGACCACCACACTGTAGGGATGAGACCACCACACTGTAGGGATGAGACCAACACACTGTAGGGGCTAGACCACCACACTGTAGGGATGAGACCACCACACTATAGGGACTAGACCACCACACTGTAGGGACTAGACCACCACACTGTTGGGATGAGACCACCACACTGTAGGGATGAGACCACCACACTGTAGGGACTAGACCACCACACTGTAGGGACGAGACCACCACACCGTAGGGACTAGACCACCACACTGTAGGGATGAGACCACCACACTGTAGGGACTAGACCACCACACTGTAGGGATGAGACCACCACACTGTAGGGACTAGACCAACACACTGTAGGGACTAGACCACCACACTGTAGGGACTAGACCACCACACTGTAGGGACTAGACCAACACACTGTAGGGACGAGACCACCACACTGTAGGGACGAGACCACCACACTGTAGGGACTAGACCACCACACTGTAGGGATGAGACCACCACACTGTAGGGATGAGACCACCACACTGTAGGGACTAGACCACCACACTGTAGGGATGAGACCACCACACTGTAGGGACTAGACCAACACACTGTAGGGACTAGACCACCACACTGTAGGGACTAGACCACCACACTGTAGGGATGAGACCACCACACTGTAGGGACTAGACCACCACACTGTAGGGACTAGACCACCACACTGTAGGGATGAGACCACCACACTGTAGGGGCTAGACCACCACACTGTAGGGATGAGACCACCACACTGTAGGGACGAGACCACCACACTGTAGGGACGAGACCACCACACTGTAGGGACTAGACCACCACACTGTAGGGACTAGACCACCACACTGTAGGGATGAGACCACCACACTGTAGGGACGAGACCACCACACTGTAGGGACTAGACCACCACACTGTAGGGATGAGACCACCACACTGTAGGGACGAGACCACCACACTGTAGGGACTAGACCACTACACTGTAGGGACGAGACCACCACACTGTAGGGACTAGACCACCACACTGTAGGGGCTAGACCACCACACTGTAGGGACGAGACCACCACACCGTAGGGACTAGACCACCACACTGTAGGGACGAGACCACCACACTGTAGGGCTGAGACCACCACACTGTAGGGACGAGACCACCACACTGTAGGGACTAGACCACCAGACTGTAGGGACGAGACCACCACACCGTAGGGACGAGACCACCACACTGTAGGGACTAGATCACCACACTGTAGGGGCTAGACCACCACACTGTAGGGACGAGACCACCACACTGTAGGGGCTGGACCACCACACCGTAGGGACTAGACCACCACACTGTAGGGACTAGACCACCACACTGTAGGGATGAGACCACCACACTGTAGGGGCTAGACCACCACACTGTAGGGATGAGACCACCACACCGTAGGGACTAGACCACCACACTGTAGGGACTAGACCACCACACTGTAGGGACTAGACCACCACACTGTAGGGATGAGACCACCACACTGTAGGGACTAGACCACCACACTGTAGGGACGAGACCACCACACTGTAGGGGCTAGACCACCACACTGTAGGGACTAGACCACCACACTGTAGGGACTAGACCACCACACTGTAGGGACTAGATCACCACACCGTAGGGATGAGACCACCACACTGTAGGGACTAGACCACCACACTATAGGGGCTAGACCACCACACTGAAGGGACTAGACCACCACACTGTAGGGGCTAGACCACCACACTGTAGGGATGAGACCACCACACTGTAGGGGCTAGACCACCACACTGTAGGGGCTAGACCACCACACCGTAGGGACTAGACCACCACACTGTAGGGACTAGACCACCACACTGTAGGGACTAGACCACCACACTGTAGGGGCTAGACCACCACACTGTAGGGGCTAGACCACCACACCGTAGGGACTAGACCACCACACTGTAGGGATGAGACCACCACACTGTAGGGACTAGACCACCACACTGTAGGGACTAGACCACCACACTGTAGGGGCTAGACCACCACACCGTAGGGACTAGTCCACCACACTGTAGGGACTAGACCACCACACTGGGAAACTGCTCCAGCAGGCACCAGGTCTGTAGCACCATTCCGGGCCCCTGGAAGCCACTGGCTGGGCTTGGCCCGGGAGGAAAACACCTTCCGAAGAATTCGATAAAGCAAGTTAGGGTACCATAATAAATGGAAACGTTTTTTAAAAAGCATAGAATGAAGGAAAGTAAACCAGATAGAGTAGACAGGCTCCAGGCTCCTGAGGAGACCATGTGTGTTCCTGCTACTCTGGTGCCATCTTGAAATGCCAGAAATATAGTTTGGGGAATTGAAGCTTTTAACAATTTGATAATGGACGCTCCTGGTTTGGGAGGTTGGTAAACAAACTCAAAGTGATTTTAATTCTAAGCATACCTTGCATTTATTGACTGCCACCCCACGTTTTGCCCCGTGAGAAGAGAAAGTGGTGTGGGTATTGAGTGAGCTTAAAGTGGTACTATTGGTGTTGGCGCAGTTGGTAGGAAAGGGGCTGAGGTGTCCCAGGTGGGTGAGTAGGCAGCAACAGAGGGTATGCAAGGTTAGGGAGGTAGGGAGCTCAGGGTTTTGGGGATGGGTGAGAGTGAGTGAGGAAAGATATTCCATGCCATAGTGAGAGCTGTATGACATGAGCCTTGGAGGGAGGTGGACGCAGTAGCAGAGATAGGGTTGAGTGTGAGGTATCGGAGAGAAGGCAGTGGCACTTACCCTGGCTGAGTGGAGAAGGTCAATGACCTCCCTGTTTCTCCAGACCGTGGAGACTGCACTGACCCACGTTGGTCACCCAGGGCTGGCAGGTTCTGGTGGTATGGACATCTCAGGCAGAGGGCATCTTTCATCTCCACCACCCCACCCTGCAGACCCCTGATCACAAAGCAGGGCACCACCACTGCCTTGTCTGCCAGCGCCAGGGTGAATATCTGCAATCATGTCGGCATCTCCGGATTGCCAGCGTTGGACCGAGTGCGTGCAATGACCCTTTAATAAATGGCACTGGCACCAAGGATGGAATTTAACTCTGAGCAGTGTGAGGTGGTGCCCTTTGAAAGAGGGAACAAGGGAGCACTCAGTGAATGGCAGGGCCTTAGAAAGCTCAGACAAATAAGAGAGACATTGGGGTGCTTGCCCACAGACCCATGAGGGTGGCAGGGCAGGTTAATCGGGTAGTGAAGAAGGCACACGGAATGCTTGTCTTCATCAGTCATGGCATAGACGAGAAGCAAGAGGTGGTCATACTGCAGCTGTATAGAACTTCATACAGTCATTGAGGCCTACAACGTGTAGTCAGGCCCTTTGGCCCAACTTGTCTGTGTCACAATTTAAACTCGTCCCATTTGCCTACATTTGGTCTGTATCCCTCCATTCCTATCTCCAGTTGAGTACCTGTTTCCTAAATGACGAAACTGTACTTGCTTCCACCAGCACCTCTGTCTGCCCGTTCCAGACACTCACCGCTCTCTGTGTGAAGAAATCGTCCCTCTGGACTCTTCCCTCTGACCTGAAATCTGTGCCCTCTCGGTTTTAGACTCCCCTGCAATGGGGGACAGCTGTCTGCTATCTACCTGATCCATGCCCCTCATGATTTTAGAAACCTCTGTCGGGTTGGCCCCTCAGGCTCCCATACACCAGAGGAGTAAAAAAAAGGGTCCTAGCCCATCCAACCTCTCCTTATAACTCAAACCCTTAGCTGGAGCACTGTGTGCAGCTCTGGTCACCACACAATAGGAGTGCATTGGAGGGGGTGCAAAGGAGATTCAACCAGGACATTGCCTGGGATGGAGCATTTCAGCGATGAAGATTTCAGCTGGGTAAGCTCGGGTTGTTTTCTTTGGAGCAGAGGTGGGAGGGAACCTGACTGAGGCGTATATGATTATAAGGGGCATGGACAGAGTGAATAGAAGGCAGCTGTTCCTCTTCATTGAAGGATCAATAACAAGAGGTATAAATTTGAGGTGGAAGGTAGGAGATTTAGACAGAGCCATCAGTGTAAACCTTTCCATCTCGTGGGTACCCTGGGAGGGTGGTTGGGGAAGAAACCTCACAGCCTTTAATAAATACTTGGACATAAGCACTTGAATTGAGATTACATTACAGTGTGGAAACAGGCCCTTCGGCCCAACAAGTCCACACCGCCCCGCCGAAGCGCAACCCACCCATACCCCTACATTTACCCCTTACCTAACACTACAGGCAATTTAGCCTGGCCAATTCACCTGACCTGCAAATCTTTGGACGGTGGGAGGAAACCGGAGCACCCGGAGGAAACCCACGCAGACACGGGGAGAACGTGCAAACTCCACACAGTCAGTCGCCTGAGGCAGGAATTGAACCCAGGTCTCTGGCGCTGTGAGGCAGCAGTCCATACTCCATACGTGCACCACCCCACTGCGTGAAAAAGTGACTAGCTTAGCAATGTTACCATTACCCCACCATCTCACTGTGCTTCAATGAAGTCAGAAATAAGTGCATACATCAACTTTGAGAGAGAACAAAGATAGCTACAATATTGACCTCAATGGAAGTGGAGAAAGTGAGGACTGCAGATGCTGGTAGATCAGAGCTGACAATGTGTTGCTGGAAAAGCGCAGCAGGAATGGAAAGTTCAATGGAAGTGGCAATGAGCAGAGGTCTAAACTGAACACAGTATGTTCCGCTATAACGTGTGTTTCGTCAGCAGGAATTGGCTATACCACTATTGTCGAATTGTGGGCGTTGTTTGAATAATGCAAACTTTCTACTGAATGGGTATAGAGATTTTCTATCAGTGATCTTCTACAGCGGGATTTCCTATAGCAGAGGAACCACAGCTGTCGCATTATAGCAGAATGATTTGTTATTAACCCACGTTTTTGTTGACTTCACATAGCCACCCCAAAGTCAACATTACTGCTATAGAATTCTGATGGGAGACTTAGATTTAGATTTAGATTTCGGTTTTATTGTCACATGTGTTCAAGTTCAGGGATTCAGGAGGACAGTGAAAAGTGTACAATGTTGCCATTTCTGGCGCCATCTTAGGTGCAAAGGTACAGAACCTTAGATACAGAAGGAGAAGGATAAAGAAATAAGTTTACAACTTCATCACTGCAGTCCTTCTTTGTATAAAGTAGAAAATAAAGAAACAATGTTATAAGTTAAACATTAAGGACCTTTCTTAAGCCACGGGCCTGCAGAAACTCTATGCTTGGCTTTTCCCATGAGGCCATGCTTTCACCAGCGCTGGTAAAGTCCCACTCAGGTTTGCTAGCCATTCTGTCACCAACCACCAACTGCCCCCATGACCGGGCTCCCCCCAGTTAAAAAAAACTTAAAAATCTAAAAAAAGAGAAAAGTGAAGTTAGCCAATGTTCATCTTGCTCCATGGGTAAACTTGTTTTGCTCCTCCGGGCCTAGAGTTTAGGCTTTATGCTTTGGACTCAAAGCTGTCCCCACAGCATGGCAGGAAAACACAAGGAACTGAATTGCCAGAGGGAGTCGGGCAATTTAGGAGCTGGAGAGCTACCTTGCCAGAAATCAGTGAGACCGACAAACGCACAGGATCCCTGCTTTCCCTTTGAGAGGTTATTTTCAGCGGAACACCAGGCACCGTGTTTTTTAATCCTTTATAGATAGAAACCATTCGGGCTCCTTATTCAATTGAAAACCACTTTGCCTCTTTGTCATATCAAGTCATGCCAATAGGTGCTGGGGAAGTTTGATTCTTTCTTTAATGCTTGAGATAAAAAGCTCTCAACACCCTCCTTGCGTCGGCTCGAGGAGGTCTGATAGCCCTCTCGGACACCTTGCAGTGATAACACATCATGTGCAAACCCAGACTGCAACTGGTCTTGAGCTATTCCACCACAAGCCTATCACCCTGCCATTGCGTAGAGTGTGACTAAAAATGAGTACAGGAGTAGCAGCTTTCCCGTCTCCTCTGTAATCTGGCAGTGCAGGGATTATCCTCTGACTTCATTCATGATCCTCCAATTCTGGTCTCTTTAGTAGCCCTGACTATAACAGTTCCATCATTGGCAGCTACGCCCTTCGCTACTGAGGATCCCCACCCGCCCCATCTTTCGAACTCCTTCTTTTCCCCTTTTAAGATGATCCATCAAGCTGAGCCCTTTGCTGTCGATTCCTCGACCCAGCGACTGTGCAGTGATGGACAATCTCCGAGGCTTCAGAATAAGCCGAGCCACATGACGCCGTTGCATCGATGTCTGCGTCCTCCTCCAAGATATCGCAAACAAAAGCAGAAAATGCTGGAAAAGCTCAGCAGAGTCTGGCAGCGTCTGTGGAGAGAAATCAGAGCTAACGTTTTGGGTCCGGTGACCCTTCCTCAGAGCCACTCTTCCCGAAACGTTAACTCTGATTTCTCTCCACAGACGCTGCCAGACCCTGCTGAGCTTTTCCAGCAATTTCAGTTTCTGTTCCTGATTTACAGCATCTGCATGTCCATGTTTCCAATGGCCAACAAGGTCAGATGTGAGGAGATCTTACCTCACGACGAGTGACTGAACTTAAAATCTGCACCTTTTCCTTTTCTTTTGGACAAGGACTTTAAGACCTGATATTTTTCTTCATTTTCTTGAGGCCTGTTTCTTTTATTTCGCCTCTTTTTTGTTAAATTCTGGTTTTGTATTTCAAGATGAGAAGTGGAATATTGCGTGCAATTCTGGTCCCCTTCCTATCGGAAGGATGTTGTGAAACTTGAAAGGGTTCAGAAAAGATTTATAAGGATGTTGCCAGGGTTGGAGGGTCTGAGCTACATGGAGAGGCTGAACAGGCTGGGGCTGTTTTCCCTGGAGCGTCGGAGGCTGAGGGGTGACCTTATAGAGGTTTATAAAATCATGAGAGGCATGGATAGGGTAAATAGACAAAGTATTTTCCCTGGGGTCGGGGAGTCCAGAACTAGAGGGCATAGGTTTAGGGTGAGAGGGGAAAGATATAAAAGAGACCTAAGGGGCAACTTTTTCACGCAGAGGGTGGTACGTGTCTGGAATGAGCTGCCAGGGGATGTGGTGGAGGCTGGTACAATTGCAACATTTAAGAGGCATTTGGATGAGTATATGAATAGGAAGAGTTTGGAGGGATATGGGCCGGGTGCTGGCAGGTGGGACTTGATTGGGTTGGGATATCTGGTCGGCATGGACGGGTTGGACCGAAGGGTCTATTTCCATGCTGTATATCTCCATGACTCTATGAGTCTATGAGTAGAACGGTGACTGTGTACACTTTCCGCTGCACTCCTGTATTTCTGTACCTGACTACAAGTGACAATAAAAAAACCTGACCGAATCCAGCACCCACCAGACGGTTGTAAGTGGAGATCACCATCAGGAACTTCAGCACCTCCATACCAACTGCTGAAGGAGACAGAGGACACCAGGACAGCAGACATAATCAACAAATGCTCCCAAGTGCAGTGATCCCAGGCCCTTCGGTCAACCAGTCCATGCCGACCATAATCCCAAACTCAAGTCATCCCACCTGCCTGTGCTTGGCCCAGGTCCCTCCAAACCTTTCCTATTCATCTATCTATCTAAGTGTCTCTTTATTGTTGTAACTGTGTCCGCATCCACCCTGTCCTCTGGACGTTCATTCCACACACGAACCACTCTCTGTGTAAAAAAGTTGCCTTTGGGGGGCTTTTGTAAATCTTCTCCTCTCACCTTAGAAATATAATCTTCCCCCCCCCCCCCACCCCCCCAGTTTTGAAATCCCCCACTCTAGGGAAAAGACACCCGCCATTCACCTTATCCAAGCCCCTTATGATTTTATAAACCTCTATAAGGTCACCCCTCAGCCTCCTACGCTCCAGGGAAAAAGAGCCCCAGCCTATCCAGCCCCTCGTTGTAACTCAAACCCTACGTTGTCAGTGTGGTGTCACTAAGTAAGGCTGTGAGCAGACAGTGCACTCTTCATCAGCTGGCTACCCTCGATTCTCAAATGACAAGCGACTACAATTGCAGACTTTGTTTCCCGAGCTTAAGACGGGAGTGTGTTTCACAAGTGCTGCACAGTTCTCCCAGAATTCTCTGAGAGCCAAACTCTACTTGGCTGTGCTCAAAACATAAGAATGTTTTTCTATTCATCTACCTATCTAAGTGTCTCTTTAGTGTTGTAACTGTGTCCGCATCCACCCTGTCCTGTCCACCCGTGCCCACCGACTGCAATTCCTGAAATCCTGTCAGAACAGATCCCGTTCTGTCAAAGGCGACCGGGAACGCAGAAGTGGAGGCCATTGGCAAAGTAATGGGATCGGTCGCCCCATCCTCACAAGAATGTAAGAGCTTTACTATGGTATGACACCCTAAGGTACTGCAGGTGGTGTTCACTGAGGGCACTGGCAGTCAAACCTATCTCCTTCACTGCAGTGGGTGCCATTGTCCTGTGTAAGACAGCTGACTCAGCATCTCTCCTGCTCTCTCCACTTGCAAAGGATTCAGAGACAGATCATTTGGCCACATTGGGAGTGCGCTTTGCCCACAGCCAGCAAGTCCACAGCCAGCAAGTCCCGAAGTGGGCCTTGAACTCAGAGCTCCTTGCCGAGAGTTAGGGACACTACCCACTGCGCTACCAGACCCACAAGGCCGCTTCACAGGGACGTGATCAGACACTGAGCAGAATGAGAGGTACTGGGGAGCACAGTGGGAGGTGTAAAGGATTCAGACGTTAATTTAAGGCTCAGTCTGCCTTCACAGGGAGGTGAACCATTGCTAATAAGCATTTCGATAAACAGCGGGGGGAGTTCCTCTCGGTGTCTTGTCCGATGTTTCACTCTCAGGCACAGATTGTCTGCTGGTTATCACACCCCAGACCATTGGAGCTGCAGGCGAGTTGGCTGCTGCTTTTTATAACAGGGATTACGGTTTGCAAGGAAGGGCATTAGGATATCCCGAGGTCGTCAATGACACTGCATGGATGTAAGTATTTGTAGAAAGAAATACAGTGTTGGCCAGTCTCAAGAGTTGGACAAGGTTCTATTGAACCATTCAGCTTTGAACAGAACCTTTTTTGTGACAAGTCCCAGTTAAAATCTGGGAACAGGGTGAACCCGTGCACCATTTCCAAGCAACACTTTGATTTCCCAGATAGGATCTTAACTAAACTCACAGTGTATCCTTCTCCATCTCTCCTTCTGGCCTTGCACCTATCCGTTTGCTTTCAGTCAGAGGCACGGTTGAGTGCCCTGGGTGTGCTGTGAGTTGCGAGAGGGCTGTAAGATTAATTAATGGGTATTCTTATGAGCTGCTTATCAGCCTGCAGCTAAATCCCAGTCAGACAAACGCATTCTTATGTTTTGAGCACAGCCAAGTAGAGTTTGTCTTTTTCACCATAGCAACCTATTCGAAACTTCTGAAGGTTTTTTTTCCCCAAGTTCAGCAGATTGTTTGATTCTGTATTAACAGAGAAATGTTCCACTGAGTCACCACTTTCCTACACTTCCTTATTGACATTGGCTGTACTCTTCCTAAATTATAGTTGACTGCTATATGTCCCTATGTGCAAAATGTGGGGACATTAGGAGCTGGCATTTCATCCTTCCCCCGCCGTTCAATCACATCATGGCTGATCTACATCCCACTTTGCACATTGAACTCAGATTTCTCCAGTCTCCTCATTTCCCCTCCCCCCCACCTTGTCTCAGTCAAATCCCTCGAACTCAGCACCGCCTTCCTAACCTGCAATCTTCTTCCCGACCTCTCCGCCCCCACCCCCACTCCGGCCTATCACCCTCACCTTGACCTCCCTCCACCTATCGCATTCCCAACGCCCCTCCCCCAAGTCCCTCCTCCCTACCTTTTATCCTAACCTGCTGGACACACTTCCCTCATTCCTGAAGAAGGGCTTATGCCCGAAACGTCGATTCTCCTGTTCCTTGGATGCTGCCTGACCTGCTGCACTTTTCCAGCAACACATTTTCAGCTCTGATCGCCAGCGTCTGCAGTCCTCACTTTCTCCACATTTGCTCCATATCCCTTGTTAGCCTTATCCATCAGAAGTGATGGTGTTCAGGAGTGTGTCAATAACCAAGGGTCTTTGGCAAACAGTTTCACCTTGAAGAATTGGGCAGTTAGGGTAAAACATTGACACACTGCAGGCTTCATCTCTAGTTTAACACCATACAGCGAATGTTTCCTTTCTGTTCTGGTCATCAGAAAACCTCTGAACTGTGTTTTAGCAGCACTGACATTTAATATTCACAAAATAAGCCTAACCCAAATAATTACAGCCTGTATCTCATTCCCAGGTACAAATTATTCTATACATAAACCATCTGAACCCCTTGATGAGATTTCAGTCTGTAACTCCCTCCCAGGTGTCCATTATTCTATAATATAAACCGTCTGAACCCCTCGATTAGATTCCAGCCTGGAACTCACTCTCTGCAATACATTATTCTATCTATAAACCAATGAAACCCATAATTCCAAGTCTCTTTCTGTTTATTTCCTTTTCCAATAGGATAGTGACCATGACAGCAGTAAGTGGGGGGGTGGGGGGTGGGGGGTGGGGGGGGGGGGGGGGGGGGTGGGGGTGAGGGCTTTAGGCTTGAACTCCTTCTGTACACAACAGATAGCCTGGTGTAACTTGGCAAATGCTGAATCACGACAGAAAGTTCTAGGCTCATAACCCAGCGCCCTCGGGCCTCCTGAGTGATCAGCTGAAGGAAGGTTTTATTTTTGGACAGAGATATCGTTTCAAACTTATATTAGTCGAAAAGGAAATTTAGAAATGTTCTCGTTTTCTCGAATCTGACAAAGAGGCACACAACGGTCTCCTTTGGCCTGAAATAATCTAGTTGAGGCCTTTCCCCCAGCCCCACCACAGCCTCCCTCTATTGATTTCTCATCCCCCTTCCCCAGTCTTGATGAAGGGTCCTCAGCTGAAACGTCGACTCTCCTGCTCCTTGGATGCTGCCTGACCTGCTGTGCCCTTCCAGCCCCACTTTTAATCGACTAGCGTGCAGTCTATTTTTGAATGTACAACACATTTTGTCAGTCCAAACCCCTTTGTTCTTGTGAGTACAAGTGTTCCTCTAAGTTCTCTTCTTACAATCCATGTGTTCAGCCTGAGGACTGTTGTCAAATGGACAATTTCAAACGTTTCGCCATTAAAATCCACTGCTAGTCAGCACACCACACAACGGATTGTTTTCTGAAATTAAAGCTGAACTTTCTCTGGTCAGACTCAGACCTTGGTCCTTTATCTCTGGAGCTAGTCACTGTGCTTGTTTCTTATCAAGTCACACAGTAAACACTGATTAAAGGGCATTGAAAATACTGCAGGCATTCAGCTGATCTGGCAATGTCTGGTCGGGAGCCTGGAAGGGAGAGAGAGGGTGAGAGAAAGAGAGGGAGAGAGAGAGAGAGAGAGAGAGAGACAGACAGACAGGGAGAGAAACAGACAGACAGACAGACACATTTAATGGGTCAGGTTTCACCAGAACTGCAAGACGTTTGAGATTTTCTTCTCAGCAGCAAGTACAAAATCTGGGAGTGGGGTAAGGAGGAAAGACAAGACAAAAGGGGAAGGGCATACAAGGAAAAGTGAGTGAAACTTGGGAAATGCTGGTCTAAGCTGGGTGGCATGTTGGTTCAGTGGTTAGCACTGCTGCCTCACGGGACCCAGGTTCGATTCCAGTCTCGGGGGTGACTGTTTGTGTGGAGTTTGCACATTCTCCCCGTGTCTGGGTGGGGTTCCTCCCTGGGGTGTGTGGGTCAGGTGGATTGGCCATGCTGACGTACCCACAGTGTCCAGGGAGGTGTAGGCTAGGTGGGTTAGCCATGGGAGTTACCGCATGGTGGGGTGGTATAGGCTGAATGGCCTGCTTCCACACTTAGCGATTCTATGATTCTGAAACCGGCGCTCCATCCATGAGCATACGAGACCCATCTGGTCATTTCCAAACATTTTCCCATTTAGCAGGCTGGAGGGATGAAAGGTCAATATGGGTGATAGTATAAAGTCAAGGCACAATGGCGATGGATGGGGTAAGATGTGCAGCAAAAAGCTGGGTCCCACTGAGGGGTGGATGGCAACAACAGACCTCAGCCACTCAGACTCCCTTAGAAAGCCCATTCACTGCTGAGGGCACATTGGGCACCGACTGACTTGAGGGAATGGGAGTGACCCGAAGTTGCTGAACTCAGTATTCAGTCTGCGAGGCAAGCACGCACCTAAACAAATGTTGGCGGGTGAGCTTCTTTGAAACAAGCTAACTATTGTGGAGAGCCAGAGAGAGCTTGCACTTTGAAGACAATCTTCAAAGAAAGAGAAAGAAAATAGGCCTTTTCAAACCGATGGCTTTCTGATGTAAGAAATACTATTTGTTAACTCTTGATACGAACCTACAAATTAGAGGCAAAAATAGGTCACTTGGTCTGCCATTCAAACAGATGAATTCCGCCATAAGCCGAACCCCAGTTTGGATTGGTCCCAGTCATTCCCAGCCTTTACTCACTTTCCCTCGCACGCCTTCCGTTTCACCCCGTCATTCCCCCCCCAACTCCTCCCTCACATTCTGCCCAATTCTATACACCCTAACAACTGCTTAACAGTCTCAAACTAGTTCCAGTTATCTCCTACAGAGCACAGTGGGTTTAGGGGAGGGGTCATCAAAGTAATCTTGTTGATTAAAAGGAACAAACCTGCAACTAGGGGAGGGACCTCATAGAAACATACAAAATCCTGATGGGACTGGACAGGTTAGATGCGGGAAGATGTTGGGGAAGTTCAGAACTAGGGGTCACAGTCTAAGAATACAGGGTGAGCCATTCAGGACTGAGCTGAGGAGGAATTTCTCCACTCAGAGAGTTGGGAACCTGTGGAATTCTCTACCACCGAAAGCTGTTGGGACCAGTTTGTTAAATAGATTCAAGATGGAGCTGGAGTGTACACTTGTGGCTAGAGGGATCAAGGGGTATGGAGAGAAAGCGGGAGAGGGATACTGAGATTGCATGATCAGTCATGATCATATTGAATGGTGATGTGGTGATATAGGGTTGAAAGGCGGAATGGCCCCATCCTGCACCTATTTTCTATGTTTCAATGTGACTGAAAAGTCTGGGATTTGTACAGCTTTAATTACATAGTTTGTGCTTCTTCATCAGTCTGCTTCTAACACCAGAACAGAACACAGACAGCAGCTCCAGGTTTATCTCGTGCATCTCCCTGAATGCTATAACTTTCAGAATGGAAAGAGCTGTAAATTTCACCTGTTTTACTAGCCCTGTTCCACCTTCAGTTATAAAACAATTGTATTAGAGTTCCTGTGAAAAAGATTTCCATGCATAACAATAGAAAGGATCTTCACTGAGCCCTGACTTATGAACCCCTCTAACTCACACAGACTAATGCCAATAACTTTTTATTTTAAGTAATTTCTCGTGTGTGTGCATGTGTGTGCGTGCAGGCGGCACGCACGTGTGTATCTGTGTTTGTGTGTGTTTCAGTGCCTGTGTAAGACTATGTTTGTGTGTTCTGTATGTGCATTTGTGTATGTGTGTATGTGTGTGTGTGTGTCTGAGTCTCTGTGTTGATGTGTGTGTCTGGGTCTCTGTGTCTGTGTGTGTGTGTGTGTCTGTGTGTGTGTGTGTGTGTGTTTGCGCGGCGCGCGCGTGTGTATATGTTTGTGTGTGTTTCAGTGCCTGTGTAAGACTATGTTTGTGTGTTCTGTATGTGCATTTGTGTATGTGTGAGTGTGTGTCTGAGTCTCTGTGTTGATGTGTGTGTCTGGGTCTCTGTGTGTGTGTGTGTGTGTGTCTGTGTGTGTGTGTGTGTGTCTCAGTGCCTGTGTAAGACTATGTGTGTGTGTGTGTGTGTGTGTGTGTGTGTGTGTCTGTGTGTCTGGGTTTGTGTGTGAATGTTTCCAGAGTTTTAATGCTAAAGAATTTGCCTTGGGTTAGTTTTAAAATGGACTTCACAATGGGAAAACACACCACTACCTTTATTTTTCAAATAAAATGTGATGAAAATTTGAAAATGAATTTAAAACCAGCCCTGTTCTCTGAGCAGTACAGTAAAAATAATTGAATTTGACCCTCCCTCTTGTTCCTGACAGAAGTGCATGCACAGAATATTCCTCCAGTCACAGAGATGCCAGCTGGATCTGACACCGAAGGAAGGGAAACACATGCTGTTGAAAGAGGTACTCCTAAGGAAGTCATAGAATCAGCAAGTCAAAAGATGTACAGCATGGAAACAGACCCTTCGGTCCAACCCGGCCATGCCGACCAGATATCCCAATCTAATCTAGTGCCACCTGCCAGCACCCGGTCCATATCCCTCCAAACCCTTCCTATTCATATACCCATCCAAATGCCTCTTAAATGTTGCAATTGTACCAGCCTCCACCACATCCTCTGGCAGCTCATTCCATACATGTACCACCCTCTGCGTGAAAAAGTTGCCCCTTAGGTCTCTTTTATATCTTTCCCCTCTCACCCTAAGCCTATCCCTCTAGTTCTGGACACCCCAACCCCAGGGAAAAGACCTTGTCTATTCATCCTATCCATGCCCCTCACGATTTCATAAACCTCTATAAGGTCACCCCACAGCCTCCGATGCTCCAGGGAAAACAGCCCCAGCCTGTTCAGCCTCTCCCTGTAGCTCAGACCTTCCAACCCTGGCAACATCCTTATAAATCTTTTCTGAACCCTTTCAAGTTTCACAACATCTTTCCAATAGGAAGGAGACCAGAATTCCACACAATATTCCAAAATTGACCTAACCAATGTCCTGTACAGCTACAACATGACCTCCAACCCCTGTACTCAATACTCTGACCAATAAAGGAAAGCATACTAAATGCCTTCTTCACTATCCTATCTACCTGCGACTCCACTTTCAAGGAGCTATGAACCTGCACTCCAAGGTCTCAAAGGAAACAGAGTCTCTCAAAGGAAGTAGAGTCATTATCTTGATGGAGAGATGAAGAATATCCAACAACAAGAGAGGAAGAGAAGTGGCCAAAGCTGAACTATGAAATCAAGGACCATATCCACTAATGCAGTGTGTGGAGTAAGTAGCAAGCAAAGCAAGCTAGAGAACCGCTGATTACACATGTTATTCCAGAGGGACAGAGAGAGACCGTGGATGAAGCAGGGAATAGAGCTCTCCACTTCCACAGGAACTGACTGTGTCTCTGTGGGTTATTGTTTTGGCCACTGGAAAGTAGACTAACTGACTTGACCAATGTCAATGAGGTTACAATGTCAATGCCCAAAAGCATAGTTCAGCCATCACTGTCATCCACACGTTGTAATGAGTGACAATGGGCCTCTGTTCATTAGTGTAGGGTTGAGCTACTCGATAAAAGACTGGGAAATTCAACAGCACAACTCCCCAGTCTGTTGGAAAAGGCTGAGGTGGCAGTGAAAATTGCTAAAGGGATCAGCAAGAAATTGAGCCAATCCAGCTTGGAATCCCTACAATGCAGACATAGGCTATTCAGCCCATCGAGCCTGCACCAACCCTCTGAACAGCATCGTACTCACTCCTCTCCAATTTACCAAGACTGATCCATCTAACCTGGTTACAATACTGGGGACATTTAGCCTGGCCAATCCACCTTTGGACTGTAGGAGGAAACCGGAGCAAAGCCACACAGACCATGGGGAGAGTGTGTAAACAGTGGTCTGAGAATTGAACCTGGGTCCCTGGTGCTGTGAGGCAGCAGTGCTAACCACTGAGCCACCGTGCATGCAAGGCAGTTCCCAAGTGGAGAACCACACCTCCTAAGGGCACGGGCACTAATTCTGTACAAGAGACCACTGTTGTATCGTACACCAATTATTCTTCCAAGAGCAAGAAAGTGAAGGAAGCCAGTAGCAATAGTACGTGTGAGTGACAAACTCAAGGTAAAATTATCCAAAAGCCAAATTTAATTTGTCAAGACTGTCAAAGCATTGCATGAGTGGAGCATTAGAAAGTTAACCAGGGTACAAACCTTCAACACTGTCAACAAGGGAATGCCAAGTGACAAATTGGGACCGGTTTGGGGCAGTTACCATCTCAGTTGGACATGGTGGAAGCAAACATAGCAACATCGGCAATCTGCCATCCTTACTCAATTTAACCTACACCTCCAGGGCCACAGCCTTCAGGTAATTCTTAACTGGCCTCTGGAGAACTAGGGATGGGCAATAAATGCTGATCTAAGCAGCGGCAGTTAGATCCATTCAACAAATCGGAAAACAAACAAAAAAATGGCTGTGCCTAATCAGGAAAATGTAAGCGCACCATTCACATAGACAACTGATCAACCATCAGTCCCAAAATTAAGACCAACAGCAAGATGTGGCACTCCCTTCGAAAAGGGACATCACCCAGATGAACAGCCATCAACATCACACACATACTATCAAGAGAGCAGCATAATTTAACGACCATGTGTGCATCGCATACCAGGAGCTGATGGGAATAGCAAGCAGCTTAATTCATGAGCGCTGTTGCATGCTTAGTGGGGAACCTTGGTAACGTAATGAAAATGACAGTAAGAGAACTTTATTTTTACATAAATGACTAAGTATTCTGCATGGAAACGGAATGTTGTGTTAATATACCTACTGGCTTGCCATCATCATGTGATCTCTACCATGAGACGTTGACCGGAGGCATCCATCTTGTAACCAGTTTGATGGTGACACAATAGCACTCAAGCTGTTTGTACGATAAGGTCACTACAATTATTGATCAAGTGTATTTCTCTTGGAAGAACGAATGTCGTTCTAGTTTACTTTGTCTTCACTTTGTAGTCTCTCTCCTGAAGGCACCTGTAAAATGCTCAATTTTATCCGTTTTCCCTGAAGTTTGGATTGCATTCCAATTCCAACACTGAAGACTCTTTTCTGAGATCCCAAGGTGTTGCTACCTAATGCCGCTGAGATTGTTGGTGGCACTTATTTTCATAAACTCTTGCAGGAAACTCAAATAAAAATTTTGGAACAATAGAAGACAGCAGTCCTGCGCGAATAGCGATGTAATGATTAATCTTAATTTTAAGCATTTGTACAGTGAAGGAGAAGGTGAGGTTTGAGTAAAGGGAAGAGCGAGTGGAAAATTTGCGATAAATTGGCAGGCCCAGGAGAGATTAAATGATGATGGTGCTGAAATGAAAGAAATGTTTGTGATCTAAAGTCATCACGGTTAATATTGAGTCTGGGAGGCTGCAAAATACATAAACAAGAGATTAGGTGATGTTCCTCAAACTTCTGTTAAATTTCAGAACAGGGAAGAGGTCAGATCAGGAGAGAATGGGATTGGTGTGAGTGAAAGTCTTACCTCACACAATTGTTGTTGCCTGGTCTAGACAGCGAACGCACCGCTGTAGGATCCAGTGATGTTGTGATGATGACTCTAGTTAATGCTTTCAGGGTGCGGCTCAAATCCCAACATGGCAGCTGGTGGAATTTAAATTCAACAAAGAAGATGAGGAATTACGATTACAAACCTGCTTCAAAGGAAGGACCTTGGTGTTCTGTCTGTATGTGACGGTGAACCCAGAGCCATTGAATGACACCTTCTGAACCATTGGGTTCAGGAGGACAAATGGAGGGGTAATGCTAGGCTTGCCAATAGCACTCATATGCCAGCAATGAATAAAAACTTCTGCGATAAGTCTTTGATTATTTGATTGTTCAGAATGCAAGACTGATCTGAAACTGATTCAGTATATGGATGTACCCATTAGAGAAGGTGCAAAACTTGACCTACTCTTGGGAAATAAGGTAGGGCAGATGACTGAGGCAGCACTTTTTTTTAGATTAGATTAGATTATATTACTTACAGTGTGGAAACAGGCCCTTCGGCCCAACAAGTCCACACCGCCCCGCCGAAGCACAACCCACCCATACCCCTACATTTACCCCTTACCTAACACTGTGGGCAATTTAGCATGGCCAATTCACCTGACCTGCACATCTTTGGACTGTAGGAGGAAACCGGAGCACCCGGAGGAAACCCACGCAGACACGGGGAGAACGTGCAAACTCCACACAGTCAATCACCGGAGGCAGGAATTGAACCCAGGTCTCTGGCGCTGTGAGGCAGCAGGGCTAACCACTGTGCCACCGTGGGGCCAGCGACCATAATTCTATTTGTTTTAAAATAGTGATGGAAAAGGATAGACCAGATCTAAAAGTTGGAGGAAGGTTGATTTTGATGGCATTAGGCAAGAACTTTCAAAAGCTGGTTGGGGGGCAGATGTTCGCAGGTAAAGGGACGGCTGGAAAATGGGAAGCCTTCAGAAATGAGATAACAAGAATCCAGAGAAAGTATATTCCTGTCAGGGTGAAAGGGAAGGCTGGCAGGTGTTGGGGAATACTGGATGACGAAAGAAATTGAGGTTTTGGTTAAGAAAAAGAAGGGAGCATAGTCAAGTATAGACAGGATAGATTGAGTGAACCCTTAGAAGAGTATAAAGGAAGTAGGAGTATACTTAAGAGGGAAATCAGGAGGGCAAAACGGGGACATGAGATAGCTTTGGCAAATAGGGTTAAGGAGAATCCAAAGGGGTTTTACAAATATATTAAGGACAAAAGGGTAACTAGGGAGAGAATAGGGCCCCTCAAAGATCAGCAAGGCGGGCTTTGTGTGGAGCCACAGAAAATGGGAGAGATACTAAACGAGTATTTTGCATCAGTGTTTACTGTGGAAAAGGATGTGGAAGATATAGACTGTAGGGAAATAGATGGTGACATCTTGAAAAATGTCCAGATTACAGAGGAGGAAGTGCTGGATGTCTTGAAACAGTTAAAGGTGGATAAATCCCCAGGACCTGATCAGGTGTATCCTAGAATTCTGTGGGAAGCTAGGGAAGTGATTGCTGGGCCTCTTGCTGAGATATTTGTATCATCAATAGTCACAGGTGAGGTGCTGGAAGGTTGGAGGTTGGCAAACGTGGTGCCACTGTTTAAGAAGGGGGGTAAAGACAAGCCAGGGAACTATAGACCGGTGAGCCTGACCTCGGTGGTGGGCAAGTTGTTGGAGGGAATCCTGAGGGACAGGATGTACATGTATTTGGAAAGGCAAGGACTGATTAGGGATAGTCAACATGGCTTTGTGCTTGGGAAATCATGTCTCACAAACTTGATTGTGCTTTTTGAAGAAGTAACAAAGAAGATTGAACGTGTGGACTGCAGATGTTGGAGATTAGAGTCGAGAGTGTGGCGCTGGAAAAGCACAGCAGGTCAGGCAGAATCTGAGGAGCAGGAGAGTTGACGTTTTGGGCAAAAGCCCTTCATGAGGAATGCTCTGTATGGACTTCAGTAAGGTGTTTGACAAGGTGCCCCATGGGAGACTGGTTAGCAAGGTTAGATCTCACGGAATACAGAGAGAACTAGCCATTTGGTACAGTACTAGCTCGAAGGTAGGAGACAGAGAGTGGTGGTGGAGGGTTGTTTTTCAGACTGGAGGCCTGTGACCAGTGGAGTGCCATTTATATAAATGGTTTTGATATGACCGTGGGAGATATAGTTAGTAATTTTGGAGATGACACCAGAATTGGAGGTATAGTGGACAGCGAATAAGGTTACCTCAGAGTACAACAGCATCTTGACCTGTTGGACCAATGGGCTGAGAAGTGGCAGATGGAGCTTAATCTAGATAAATGTGATGTGCTGCTCTTTGGAAAAGCAAATCTTAGCAGGACTTACACATTCAATGGTAAGGTCCTGGGGAGTGTTACTCAACAAAGAGACCTTAGAGTGCAGGTTCATAGCTCCTTGAAAGTGGAGTCACAGGTAGAAAGGATCGTGAAGAAGGCGTTTGGTATGCTTTCCTTTATTGGTCAGAGTATTGAGTACAGGAGTTGGGAGGTCATGTTGTGGTTGTACAGGACATTGATTAGGCTAGTTTCGGAATATTGCGTGCATTTCTGGTCTCCTTCCTATTGGAAGGATGTTGTGAAACCATAGAGATGCTAGAGAGCCTCCGACGCTCCAGGGAAAACAGCCCCAGCCTATTCACCTTCTCCCTGTAGCTCAAATCCTCCAATCCTGGCAATATCCTTGTAAATCTTTTCTGAACCCTTTCAAGTTTCACAACATCTTTCCCATAGGAAGGAGACCAGAATTGCACACAATATTCCGACAGTGACCTAACCAATGTCCTGTACAGCCGCAACATGACCTCCCAACCCCTGTACTCAATACTCTGACCAATAAAGGAAAGGGTTCAGAAAAGTTTTCCAAGGATGTTGCCAGGGTTGGAGGATCTGAACTACAGGGAGAGGCTGAACAGGCTGGGGCTGTTTTCCCTGGAGTGTCGGAGGCTGAGGGGTGACCGTATAGAGGTTTATAAACTCATGAGGGGCATGGATAGGATAAATAGACAAAGTCCTTTCCCTGGGATGTGGTAGTCCAGAACTGGAGGGCATAGATTTAGAGTGAGAGGGGAAAGATATAAAAGGGACTTAAGGGGCAACTTTTTCACACAAAAAGTGGTACGTGTATGAAATGAGCTGCCAGAGGATGTGGTGGAGGCTGGTACAATTACAACATTTAAAAGGCATCTGGATGGGTATATGAATAGGAAGGGATTAGAGGAATATGGGCCAAGTGCTGGCAAATGGGACTAGATTAGGTTAGGATATCTGGTCGGCATGGACAAGTTGGACTGAAGGGTCTGTTTCCGTGCTGTATATCTCTATGATCTATAACTGGAAGAGTGTGGTGCTGGAAAAGCACAGCAGGTCAGGCAACATCCGAGGAGCAGGAGAATTGACGTTTCAATCATAAGCTCTTCATCGGGAATCTTTAACTGCCAAGGCAGATATCTGTAGGGCAGGAATTCTTGGAAGGATAGAAGGAGTTAGGTTTGATTCTTAACTCTCTCTGGGAAATTCGGAGTGGTCAGTAAGTGCTCGCCCTGCAGATTAATAAAAAATCCCCCCTTTAGCGAGAGAGCATCATGTCTGTATTGCACAGCAGGGCAACCAGGCACCTGGCATCCTCATTCGCCAATGTCGAGTCTGACATTTCTCAGAGGGATTTTTCTGAGGTGTGAAACCAAAAAACAAGTAGCAAGAGGTCACTTGAACAAGTAGTCTCCCCCCCACTTGCTGCAACAACTTCATTGACTGCACCCTGACTGTTTCTCTCCAGTGAATTTAGCCAGCTCTAGTTGTCAGAGTTGGCCAAGAGGTGAACACAGGGCGGTACACCATCAGCAACTGGGTTTGACAAAGGCCCCTTCTCTCTATATCTCCATCATGGGCTTTGCTGGTAGGTCACTGGTGTTTCTGTTAGATATAGAGGGCTCAATGCCACATTGCAACAAAGAAAATCCTCAGCTGCTTACACTTGGATATACATCAGACAAAAGCACTCGTTTGATTCCTGATCTTTGTATTTCTTATCCTTTAGCCTTTGATCGTGCCTAAAAGCATTTGTTGGCCGTCCTTAATGACACTGAGTGACTCTCCAAGGCCATTTCAGAGGGAAGTTAAGAGTCAAACATATTGCCTCATGTTTGGAGTCATGTGTTGTTCTGGAGTCATGTGTAGGTCAGGCCAGTGAAGGGAATTAGTGAACCAGAGGAGTATTTTACAACAATTGATGATGGTTGTTATGGTAGCCAGCAGTGAGGCCCACTCTAGATTCCAGATGGGGTTTAAATTCCATCTTTTTCCGTCCCTTTGAGGAATGTCAGACTCGAGAGTGGGTAATGAGGATGTTAGATGCCCGGGGTCATTTGAACCCATAACTCCAAGCCTTAGTCTTGGGTACTGGATTACTCATCCAGTGACATGACCACTAACCCACCATCTCCCCACTACACAGACAGAAGGTGCTGGATACAGAAGCTGCTGATACTAGCCCAGAGACGAATGGCCTGTGCTCATGAAGCTTATACCAACTCAGTGATGATCAGCCTCAAAATACCAAAAGTGTCTCAATAAAGGAAAGGCTGCTGTCTAGTCTGAGTGGATTGTCTGGGTCTGCAGGGACAAGGAAGGCCTAGCATTTGTACGGTACCTTCCATCAGCTCAGGACACTCCCATAATGCTTTGCAGCTTTTTGAAGTGCGTTTACCTTTGGATTCCCAGAAGCCATTTTGCTCACGGAGAACTCTCACTGCCGCGCCAAGGGAGCTCTCCTGCCCACCTGAGAGGGCCAGCTCACCTGGGATTGACAGTTCGTCTGACAGTGCCAGCACTCCCTCCATTGCTGCACTGGACTGTCAACACGGATTATACATTCAAGGGTTTGCAGTGGGACTTGAACCCTTCACACTGCCACTGAGGGTGAAATAGATTCCAACCCATCATCCTGGTGTGTCTCGTGTTAGGTGGAGTGGGGTTTTTCAGTGATTGTAACAAGATGAGTCAACTAGATCCAATAGAATATGAGTGCCCTGATTAATCTGGTCCCATCAGGGAGTTCTGGTTGACATCAAGGATGAGTGTCAGGGATGTTGAGCCCCAGGAATGCCTGACTCCGGGAGAGGCAGTGCAATTGCCAAAAGCTGTGCACTTGGAAAGAAAGGGTGATTGGTGATGGGGTGCTGGCCTTTGAAGGGGGGGCTATTCTGAGAGTCTGCCATAGTCATAGCCAATGGCAGGACACTCCCTTCTGGGTCAATCCACTCAGAGAGATGTTCAAAATCCACTCAAAGAGAGCAAGGGCCCCCTTTGTCCTGGCTGGTCGATCCCTCACCCAAGTTCCACACAAAAAAAAACGGTGAGGTGACAGCCTCAGTGCATCCAAAATGCTTTCCAGTCAGCCATCTTGGAACGAGAAACAAAGCCAGTGTAAATCAGCAAGTCAAGGCACACCTGCCCAGAACAGCAGAAACGGCTTCTCAGTCTGCACCGATGCCCTTCGAAATCCTAAATCAAAACCCTCCTTTAACCATGTCGTCTTTGATACTCCCTAGAGTGCAAGACGGGCTTATCTAATCTCTCCGCACAGTCAAACACTTAGAATGCCAGTGAGATTCTGATACAACGGCACTGCACTCCCCGCTCAGCCCAAACAATGTTCCCTTTCCAGCGTGTGGGAAGGTCAGATAGCGGAAGGTGTGTTCCACAAGTTGCTTCATCTGGGGGTGTAGGAAACAGACCCATTGTATCCCTATTCCCAGTCCTGTCTGGCCCTCCCTGATTGACTCTTTCATCATGGCGTTCCTTACCTCTTTAGGGGCTGATCCAATTCGGATCAATACCCATTCCACCCGCCCTTCCAGCGGGGATCCCCACAACCAGCTGTTTGTATTGGACCAGATCCTTGTCCTTATGGTTTTGAGGTGGGTTTTGGTGCTATCTTTGCCTTTGAGCCAAGAGCTGCTTGCCTTTGGTGGACACTCCTGCGGCGCACTGAGGGAGAGTGACACTGAGGAGGTTCGTGTCTTCAGAAAGACAGTGAAATCAAGAACTCTGTCAGCTCGACATAAAAAAATTCCACGGCACCATTTCAAAGAAGAGCAGGGTATCCCCCTGGTCAATATTAACCCATAAACATCACTAACATAGATTATCCAGTTATTAGTTGGTTAGTCATGCTGTGCACCAATTAGTCATTGAGTTGTCCCATTATAGCACTGACTGGAGTCATAGAGCCATAGAGTTGTACAGCACAGAAACAGACCCTTCAGTCCAACTCATCCATGCCGACCAGATATTCCAACCCAACCTAGTCCCATTTACCAGTGTTTAGCCCATGTCCCTCCAAACCCTTCATGTTCATATACCCATCCAGATGCCTTTTAAATGCTGTCATTGTACCAGCCTCCACCACTTCCTCTGGCAGCTCATTCCATACACGCACCACCCTCTGTGTGAAAAAGGTCCCTTTTAAATCTTTCCCCTTTTAACCTAAACCGATGCCCTCTAATTCAGCACTCCCCCTACCCCAGGGAAAATACCTTGTCTATTTATCCTATCTATGCCCCTTGTGATTTTGTAAACCCCTCAGCCTCCGACACTCCAGAGAAAACAGACCCAGCCTGTAGCTCAAACCCTCCAACCCTGGCAACATCCCTGTAAGTCTTTTCTGCACCCTTTCAAGTTTCACAACGTCCTTCCGAGAGCAGGGCGACAAGAATTGAATGCTGTGTTCCAACAGTGGCCTGACCAATGTCCTGTACAGATGCAATGTCCCTCTTCCTTTCCTCAAAGCACTGACCCAATAAAGCACATGCACCAAATGCCTGCCTCACTAGCCTGTCCACCTACATTATAAATCTTTGTGAGTGTTGAACAGTGGCCGCACTACCTGTCAGTGATGATTAATAGAGAGGGAGAAGGACTGCTGTTGTTTTTCCTCTTGGTGAATCGATTCTCCAGGCTGTCATGTTTGCCTGCACTGCAGTTGACCCCAGCAGCTGTGACTGTGATAACAGCCTCAGTGTAGGCCAGGGCCTGAGATAAACTGGGGCAGGACCCTCCAGACCTGAGGGAACGATCTCATCCACCAAGCAGGCTTGAGCCAGGAGGAGAGTTTCCAGTCCAGTGAGCTGACAGCGTTGTCCAGCAACCTCGAATTCACCGGAGCATGCCCCTAACAGCTCGACAGTCACCCTCGTCCAATCATGGTAGTGCAAGGGCAATAAGGGATCTCACATTTCACGGGATCATAGAGCCCCTACAGTGTGGAAGCAGGCCATCCGGCCCATCGAGTCCACACCGACCCTCCAAAGAGCACCCCGACCCAGACCCACCCCCCATATCCCATAACCTTGCATTTCCCATGGTCAGTCCACCCAACCTGCACATCTTTGGAGTGTGGGTGGAAACCAGAGCTCCCAGACCTGAGGGTGGGATCGAACCTGGATCCCTGGTGCTGTGAGGCAGCAGTGCTAACCACTGAGTCACCGTGCTGACCCAATAAAGGATGATAAAGGATGATAGGATCAATCGTTTATCTGTATCTTAAATGAGATTTATGGTACAGAAAATAACAGTGGGGAACCCTGCATTCATGCCATGACTGGGATCCGCACTTCTTCAACAAGAAGAGAGCTGGTAACCATGCCATCCTAAACTAATAAACTTTTTTTTTGCTACTGGAGGGTAAACAGTTGCAGGATTTCACCAGAATCCTTCTTTCAGATCCCAGTTATATCTGCTCCCTCACCATTTGCATCGGCGCTGTTAACCCCTTTTAGATTTGAGTGAAATTGTGTACAAAAAATGAAATAAAAGGCGGGATGAAAATATTGGATTGATGGAGAATGTTGCCATGTTTCTTTCTCAATAGTTAAAGTACGCTGGTTGAGGAGATGGACTCTTGATGAGAACCTGATGCTTCATCGATCTTCTTTACAGATGCAACACCTTCACAGTCTGCGCTCTCTCCAGATCATTGGCACCATCCCCAGGCATTACAATTTCTCACCAAAGTAACTTTTCGAAGACGGAGTTGGGTGGCGTTCAGTTCCTAGCCCCATTCCAGAGACTCGAGTAGAGCGCACTGTGAAGTATTCACGGGGATACTGCAGTGCGGGACAATCTGCCCCTCAAGTAAAACATTCAGCCAACTTGCCCTCTCGGTGGACATGTAAGACATCCACAGCTCTCTCTCCCTGGTGTCCTGGCCAATATTTACACCCCCACACAGCCAGTATAATTTGAAAGTTGAGGGGGAGAAATTGGATTGACCGCAGCCCCCACCCCCCTCCAGTTCTGGGTGAAAGGATCACAATGCACAGTTAGCCCATGTTTGATCAGAGTGGTGTGAGCTGAATTGTTCTGAATGACCTGACTACAAGCCACGCCACACAGTTTACAACATTCATCTGAAGCCACTAAACATCACCATTTGCGGTTAATTTTATCTCCAGAGGCCTTTGCTCTAGCTCATTTGGGACAGTGCTGAAGAAAAAAGGGATAATCAGTCTCATCTTCAATCATAATCACTTCCTTCTGATTGTGGACAGATTCCAATAAGCCTCTTCTTCCAACAGCTTTGTTTTTTTTTAATTATTCATTTGTGGGATGTGTGCATTGCTGGCTGGCCCAGCATTTATTGCCCGTCCCTAGTTGCCCCTTTGAGAAGGTGGTGGTGAGCTGCCATCATGAACTGCTGTAGTCTACCTGCTATGGGTTGACCTTGGGGGGGGGGGAAATTCCAGGATCGTGACCCAGCGACAGTGAAGGAATAGCAATATATTTCCAGGTCAGGGTGGTGGGTGGCTTGGAGGGGAACTTGAAGGTGGTAGTGCTCCCATTTATCTGCTGCCCTTGTCCTTCCAGATGGAATTGGTCATGGGTTTGGAAGGTACGTTTGATTGTGAATTTCTTCCCTAGGGTATGGGAAAATATCATGTAGCATACAGAAACAAAGTTTGGGAGAAGATTTGTAGCTCGGGTGCTCGTTGTTGTGGCTCTGTTCGCCGAGCTGGGAATTTGTGTTGCAAACGTTTCGTCCCCTGTCTAGGTGACATCCTCAGTGCTTGGGAGCCTCCTGTGAAGCGCTTCTGTGATGTTTCCTCCGGCATTTATAGTGGCTTGTCTCTGCCGCTTCCGGTTGTCAGTTCGAGCTGTCCGCTGTAGTGGCCGGTATATTGGGTCCAGGTCGATGTGTTTGTTGATAGAGTCTGTGGATGAGTGCCAATCCACAAGCCAGGGACACAGCCAGGCAGAACGGATTCAGGATGATCCAGGTAATGATTACAGACGCTCACAACAGACTACCCGAATATAGACAAGAAATTGCGCACCAAAAATCGTTAATTTCAAAAACCACCAATCAGGAATGGACCCGGACCATAGAACAGGCCGTCACCAGAGGACAGAACAGGACCACACACCGCAAAAAAACGGCACTAAAAGAAAAAACCTGAAAGCAACAACACCCCCAGATTCTATGGACTACCCAAAGTGCACAAACCAAACATCTCACTCAGACCCATAGTATCACTACCAGGGACACCATCACACAAACTGGCTAAAGAACTACAGCAGAAACTGAAACACCTGATCAGCGGATCCAGACAATCTATACAATCAACACAGGAATTCTTGGACATCATCAGAAATATACACATAGACAAGGAAGAAACTATGGTCTCATTCGATGTAACGGCACTGTTCACCTCTATCAACAAAACCCTAGCCAGAGAAACAATAGCCAACCTGCTGGACATACAGAACAGACAACAGGACGTTGAACCTATCAACAAAGACGGCATACTTAAACTACTGGACTTGTGCCTCACAACACACTTCACATTCAACAACCAGATATACGAACAAATCAATGGAACACCCATGGGCTCACTGATCTCTGGACTCATAGCAGAAGCAGTAATGCAAAGGTTAGAACAAACAGTCTTACCACAACTTCAACCCAAACTCTGGGTCAGATACGTGGATGACACCTTTGTAATAATTAAAAACACAGAAATAGAGAACACACACCGGATCATCAACGCCACACTCACAGGAATCCGATTCACTGGGTAGGAAGAAAAGGACAACCAACTCCCATTCCTAGACGTGATGGTACAGAGAACACCGAACGGAGAATTCACCACAAAGGTTTACAGGAAAGCCACACACACAGACCAAGTCCTGAACTACGAAAGCAACCACCCCAACACACACAAACGAAGTTGCATCAGGACACTATTCAAAAGGGCCACAACACACTGCAGCACACCAGAACTACAAAAAGAGGAAGAGGAACACCTATACAATGTATTCGCCAAAAACGGATACCCTCGCAATTTCATCAACAGATGCCTAAGGGAGAGGCAACGGAACGAGGACATGCCACAACCCAAAGGACTAGCCACACTACCATACATCAGGAGCATTTCTGAACTGACAGCCAGACTACTGCGACCACTAGGACTCATAACAACACACAAACCAACAGCCACTCTCAGACAACAACTCACCAGAACGAAGGACCCGCTACCCAGCATGAGCAAAACCAATGTAGTGTACAAAATCTCATGCAAGGACTGCACAAAACACTACATCGGACAAACAGGAAGACAGTTAATGATCCGTATCCACGAACACCAACTAGCCACAAAACGACACGACCAGCTATCCTTAGTAGCCACACACACAGACGACAAGCAACATGAGTTCGACTGGGACAACACTACTATTATAGGGCAAATGGCACTCATCCACAGACTCTATCAACAAACACATCGACCTGGACCCAATATGCCGGCCACTACAGCGGACAGCTTGAACTGACAACCGGAAGCGGCAGAGACAGGCCACTATAAATGCCGGAGGAAACATCACAGAAGCGCTTCACAGGAGGCTCCCAAGCACTGAGGATGTCACCTAGACAGGGGACGAAATGTTTGCAAGACAAATTCCCAGCTTGGCGAACAGAACCACAACATACAGAAACAAAATATTGGAACAGATTATTAAGGATCCACTGAGGCAAGCTGGAAATCTCACTTCAATCAGGCAGAGACAACATGGCGTTGAACAAGGAAAATCGTATTTGACAAGATTTTTGAAGAGTTTTGAGGAGGTAGCAAAAATGGAAGTTATGCATGTGCAGTATTAGATTTCCAGAAAGTGCTTAATAAAGAGCCACATTTAAAGATTGTTGTGGAAAATGTACATTGGCACAGTGGCTCAGTGGTTAGCACTGCTGCCTCACAGTGTCAGGGACACAGGTTCGATTCCAGCCTCGGGCGACTGTCTGTGTGGAATTAGCACATTCTCCCTGTGTCTGCGTGGGTTACCTCCCACAGTCCAAAGATGTGCATGCTAAATTGCCCATGGTGTCCAGGGATGTGTAGGTTAGGGGCATTAGTCAGGGCTAAATGTAGAGTAATAGGGTAGGGGAATGGGTTTGGGTGGGATACTCTTCGAAGGGTCAGTGAAGGGCCTGTTTCCACACTGCAGGGATTCTATGAAAATAAGAATTCATTGTGTAGGGGCTAATATAATAGCATGGACGGAGGATGGGCTCGGTAACAGGAAAGTTGGCATAAATTGATTATTTAGATTTTGGCAAAATGTAATGAGCAAAGCGCACCGTGGGGATTAGTGCAGGGGCCTCAACTGTTTACAATCTATATAAATGTCTTGGACAAATGGCCTGAAGGTATACTTACTGAATGTGCCAATGTCAATTTGCCAACTGGGTCAAAGTTTATCGGGTTTGTATCGACATCAGTATTGGGAAGCCTTGACAAGCTATCCACTTTGACAGTTACACATTGAATGTTTAATGTCACATTCAAATCCTACTAAATACATCAGCCAACTTGCATTCTCTCCACTGCGACTGCCAGGAACCCTCTGTGTGGACCGAGCAAAGCAGTTCACAGTTTATTATCCATAACAGGTATAGACTTGCCTCCCTATGTATTTTCATTGCGTATAGGTCGGGGGGAGCCAAAGCTTCAATAAGAGCATATTTCCACTCAGTCTTGGCAGAAACAGAAGTTTATATACATTTCCAAATGCTAGTTAAGCATATGGATGTAGGTTTGCTCACTGAGCTGGAAGGTTTGTTTCAGACGTTTTGTCACCATACTAGGTAACATCATCAGTGAGCCTCCAGATGAAGCACTGGTGGTATGGCATGCTTTCTATTTATCCTTGGGCTGGTGATGTCATTTCCTGTTGGAACGCCATTTCCTGTGGTGGCGTCATTTCCTGTTATTTTTCTCAGTGGTGGTAAATGGGATCCAAGTCAATGTGTTTCTTGATAGAGTTTTGGTTGGAATGCCGTATTTCTAGGAATTGAACAGGAAATGACATCAGCAACCCAAACACATAAATAGAAAGCGGGCCATACCACCAGTGCTTCACCGGAGGCTCACTGATAATGTTACCTAGTATGGTGACGAAATGTCTGAAAAAAAAACCTTCCAGCTCAGCGAGCAAACCTACATCCAGAACCTCAACCTGAGCTACAAATCTTTCCAAAACTAGTTAAGCATATATAATACAATCAGAACGTGCTGAAGAAACTCAGCAGGGCTGGCAGCATCTGTGTAGAGAGTGAACATTTTGACTCCAGTATGACTTGGGATTAAGTTTGGACGGACGAATGCGTCTGTTTCCATGCTGTACGACTCTATGATTCTTTTACTGAACCTGCCTTCAGTTCTGATCCTGGGTGGGAGACTTCAAACATTATCGGGGTCGGGAAGAGGGGACGGTAGGCGGCAATGTGGATAAATCAGATCAGCCACGTTCTTATTGAATGGGGATGTAGTCTCTAGCAGCCTATTCCTGCTCCTAGTTCATAAGTTTGTGTGTTAAGAGGGCAACGTGCAGAGAGGTTCAAAATTGTGAAGGGTCTTCACTAAGTACTGAAGGAGAAATCGCCAGGAATCAAAGGAAGTAGGTTTTTAAAAAGTTGTCAAAGCAATCCGAGATGAAATGAGGATTTGCTTCATACGTAGGGAGTTGCTGTGACCCCAAGCTGCACTGTCTGGGAAGGTGATTCACCAGCAAATCATAGAACAATTGTTACAGCCCACAAGGAGGCTGTTAGGCCCATTGTATGGATGCCAGCTCCAAGCAGGAGAAACTTAACCCACTCCTTCCCCATCGCCCAGCAAATCTATTCTCTTCAGTTAACCGTGACTGGGTCTGCCTCCTGGTAAGAACTGAGCGAGGCCACAGGAAAGGGGCAGGGGAGTGGCACTAGCCGGGCAGTGTTGCCAAAGAGCCGACAAGGGCACGACGGCGGGAGTGGCCTCTTTCTATGCGAGAAAGCTCGGGCAGGAGATTCCTTCGTCCAAGGCCGTTCAGTGGAACGTTCTGGGTAAGAGAAAGGTCAGACGTAATTTGAACTGGTAAACAAGAGAGAAGACAATACTGGGGGGGGAGGAGATTACAGACCCAGAACAAGGTCAGCGCTGAAATTGGAAAGGACCAAACAAAATAAGTGGAAAAGGGAGTGAGGACTTACGTAAGAGATAGCAACTCAGTTAGACAGCTGGAGGTCACTGCAGTGAACTCAATCATGGGTACTTTTTGCAAGATCGTGCAATTTAATTCAAGGACCTTTGATGGGTTTGGTGTCTTTTAAAGGGACTGCACCTTTACATTTGAAAAATACTTGCTCAAAAGCGCAGATGTCACTTAGGAAACATGAGGAGACTGAGGGGAACACTGTGACAATATTATGCCAATATAATTGAACCTGACTCATTGCTTCACCTCAGTTGCTTGTCAATTGGTTTGTCAAACTTTATCTTGTCTTCCAAGATGGTTCCCCCTCCAGCTCCACCTTTCCCCTTTGTTTTCCCCTTGCCCTGGCGACGTGGATGAATAGGATGGTGTGATTTGCCAATGTGGATTTGAAATATTCCAATAACATGCCTCAGCCTCGAGCTCAGAGAGGCATTTGTGATGGCAGCACCAACCACAGTCTGTTTTTAAACAACATCTTAACGTAGGAAGTTTACCCACCCACCACACACACACACACACACACACACACACACAAACACACACGTTTATCAACACAAAACATTGAGACCAAACCAAAGAACGCCATGATTGGACAGGTGGCCTAAGGTCAATTGGATAGAAGGAAGAAAAAAATGATGGAATGGGCCAGGGAATGGGGAGCAGTGATTGTGTCAATGTGGAAGCAGGTGAGTTAAACAGCAGGAAAGCTTCTGTGTGTAGCATCAACTATTGGGCTGTTCCTGCCCCATGCCATCTACATACAAGTCTTCCATTAGCTTTTTATTCAACCCGTATCAACCGAAGATACAATTTGTGAGGAATGGTGGGGGGGGCATAGCAATAGTAGCAATGAGCTGATAATCTAGAACCCCAGCTGTAGGGGCAGGTCAGTAGCATTTTAATTCAGCTACTAAATGTAGAATGTAGCAACTACACTCAGCCATGGTGACTGTGAAGTTATCATTGGTTGTTGTACAAACCCATTTGGTTCACTAATGCCCTTTAAGGAAGGAAATCTGCCATCCTCACTTGGTCTGGCCTACATGTGACTCCAGGCCCCCAGCGATGGAGTTGACTCATAACTGGTCAAGCAGGACAGTCAGCTAACCATTACAACATGAAGGCAGTGAAGCCGCAAGGACCATCTAATTTCAACCAAGGTCTGGACACAACAGCAGTTCACACAGCCATGTCAATCCCTCAAAGTCCAGTCACATCCAGTCGGGAATAGTAGTCGACAGTGGAACAACTCACCGGAAGAGGAGGCACCAAAAATATTCCTGAAATAACGTCACTGAGGCCGGTATCCCGTCACCAAGTCACCTTTTACTTACATGTGCCTAGTATATGACACTGACCCAGCTCCCTCAGAGCCAGCTCGCAGAGTGAGCTGAACCTCTGACACGCCTGTTTCTATCTGTCAGCCAGGGCTCCCTAATTGCATCAGATTAACAGCCCCAATCAGGGAACTCATATTCTATGAGCTCCACCCGACTGACTTTGTTCCAGTCACTACAAACCCCAATCCTCAATGCTGGAAGAGCCCAGCACATCAATGCAAAATGTCAGACCTTAGCAGTTGCAAGAATCTTCCATCAGAAGCGTTGAGTACAACACCGCAGATACCAATTTGCAGCCAATTTGATTAAATAAATGATTCGAGACACTGGATACTGTAAAGGCCTATGGGCCCCGACAACATCCCAGCAATTGTACTGATGGTTTGTGCTCCAGAACCTGCCGCTCCCCCAGCTAAGCTGCTCCCATACAGTTACAACACTGGCATTGACCCAATAATTGCCTACATGTGTCCCATACACAAAAAGCAGGACAAATCGAACCCAGTTTACTTGATCATTGATAAAGTGATGGAAGGTGTTATTGATAGTGCTATCCAGCAGCACCTGCCCAGCAACAACCTGCTCAGTGAAGCCCAGTTCGGATTCTGCCAGGGCCACTCAGCTCCTGACCTCATTGCAGCCTTGGTTCAAACATGGACAAAAGAGGCTGAATTCCAGAGGGGAAGTGATAGTGACACCAAAGCCACATTCAACCAAGGGATGGCCTCAAGGAGTCCTCGCAAAACTGGGATCAGTGAGAAGCAGGGGGCTGGAGTCATACCTGACTCAAAGAGAGATGGCGATGGTTATTAGAATTCGGTCATCTCAGCTCCAGGACATCTCTGCAGGAGCTCCTCGGGGTGGTGTTGTTGGCCCAACCACCTTCAGCAGCTTCATCAATGACCTTGCCTCCATCTTAAGGATGTGCAGGTTAGGTGGATTGGCCACACTACATTGTCCATATTGTTAAGGGATGTACAGGCTAGGGGGCTTAGCCATGTCAAATGCAGGGTTACAGGGATAGGGTAGGGGGCTGGGTTTGGATGTGTTGCTCTTTGAAGGGTCGGTGAGGACCCGTTGGGCCAAATGACCTGTTTCCATACTGTAGTGATGCAATGAATCTATGCCTCTATGATCATAAGCTCAGAGGAGTTTGCCAATGACTGCACAATGTTCAGCACCATTTGCCACTCCTGAGATACTGAAGCAGTCTGTGCTCACATGCAACAAGATCGGGACAATATCCAGGCTTGGGCTGACAGGTGGCAAGTAATGTTCACGCCACAGAAATGCCAGGCTATGACCAGAAAAGACAATCTAACCACGGCCCCTTGACATTCAATGGTCGATATCAACATCCTCAGGGATATCATCATCTAGAAACTCAACCAGACGCATCACATGAACACAGTGGCTCCACGAACAGGTCAAAGTCTAGGAATACTGTGGTGAGTAACTCACCTCCTGACTCCCCTAAGCCTGCCCACTATCTACAAATCAGGAGTATAATGGAATACTTCCTACTTGCCTGGATGGATACAGAGCAAGACGCTCAACACTACCTAGGACAAAGCATCTCATTTGACTCCCACCACATCCAAAACATTCAACATTTACTTCCACCATCACTGACACTCACTCACAACAGTGTTGCCTACAACAACATATCAAGACTCCTTAGACAGCACATTCCAAATCCATGATCACTGCTATCTAGAAGAACAAGGGCAGCAGATACATGGGAACACCACCCTCTGCAAGTTCCCCACCAAGCCACTCACCATCCAGACTTGGAAATATATTCACCCTTCCCTCACGATTGCTGGGTCAAAACCCCGGAATTCCCTTCCCAACAGCACTGGAGTTGTTCAGTCACCTCAAGAGCTGTAGCGGTTCATGAAGGTAGCTCACCACCACCTTGTACAGAGCAATTAGGAACGGGCAATAAACGCTGGTTATGCCATGCCCCATGAGTAAACTTCAAAAGTGCAACTCAGAGGAAAAACTCATTAAACTGGTGAATGAGACGTAATGATCCAACTCGTGAACTGTAGTCCATTCCCAAGCAGTTTCCCTTCCTGGGAATGAGTGTGCTGGTTATACTGGAGTTTTACTTTGAAGTGTACAAGCTAGGACGGACCAGTGTGTGCATGTGTGTGCCTTGTGCAAGTTTGGCTGGGTTTTGTTTTCCCCTTTTTAGGATTCAGCCCTGAGGGAACAACAAATGTCAGCCGTACAGTGCAAATAGTTCAGGAACGCAGGCGTCTAACAGCGATGTTCTCTCTCTCTCTCTCTCTCTCTCTAGCGAAGAGACGATTGCATGCATCAGGTGAGTGCTCTGTTAACATTCGCCAACATTTCAGACAGTGCACCTCTGGCATGGGATGCCTGTGAGCATGCGGGACAATTTGACAACTTGCCACCGAACACCCTCGGTAGCTCGGAGCACTTTTCTGGGCCAGTGAGGGAGTACGTTCCCCTCCTGTGGGGGGAGGGGGGCAATACACCCCTCCAGTAAGGGGGTGCCGAATGAAATGGGGCTCTGATCACCAACCCCTCCCAAGACTTTGCAAAGGGATGGCAGGCGGGGGCGAATTAAAGTGTTCTTTCGACACAATTCCCCTCCCGCGCCATACGGGCCTGTTGGAAGGGGAGCTGACACAAGAGGTTTGGCAGGAGGGCTGCAGGTAAAGCAACACCGTTTACAGATCACTCCCAGAGCTGACACCTCTTTTTTCTGTAGCTGCCAACATTATCTTCTTATTTTGTCATAGTCGCTGGCAAGACCAGCATGCATTGCCCATCCCTAATTGCCCTTGGGCCATTTCAGCGGGCACTTAAGAGTCTCCCATGGGTTTAGAAGTCCCATGTCAGGCCAGCAGGTTTCCTGTGAAAGGGCACAGATGGGTGTCAAATAATAAGGCCGACATTACAGAGACTGAGCCTTATCTTCCAGTTGCTTCTATTGTTTTTAACTTCCATCAGCTGCTGAAGTGGCACTCCAGCCTGTGCCCACTGGAGTTCCTAGCCCAATGCCCCTTACCATTACACCTTGCCTACCATGCTACTGGCTGCTAAGCTACCATAAATGATGTCTCCCAAATCAGTTGTTCAGAAATGTGTTAAGTAATTGTCTCATTGAAGAGTAGTTTCATTACATCTATTATGCTAAGGCGATATAGAACATAGAACATTACAGCGCAGTACAGGCCCTTCGGCCCTCAATGTTGCATTGACTTGCAGAACCAATCTGAAGCCCATCTAACCGACACTATTCCATTCTCATCCACATGCCTATCCAATGACCATTTAAATGCCCTTAAAGATGTTGCAGACAGGGCGTTCCACACCCCTACTACTTTCTGAGTAAAGAAACTACCTCTGACATCTGTCCTATATCTATCACCCCTCAATTTAAAGCTATGCCCCCTAGTGCTAGCCATCACCATCTGAGGAAAATGGCTCTCCCTGTCCACCCTATCTAGCCTTCTGATTATCTTATATGCTGCAATTAAGCCACCTCTTAACCTTCTTCACTCTAACAAAAACAGCCTCAAGTCTCTCAGCCTTTCCTCAAACCCTGGCCCTCTTTTATATCTTTCCCCTCTCTCCCTAAACCTATGCCCTCTAGTTCTGGACTCCTCCACACAAGGGAAAAGGCCTTATCTATTTATCCTGTCCATGCCCCTCATGATTTCATAAACTTCTATAAGGTCACCCCTCAGCCTCCGACGATCCAGGGAAAACAGCCCCGGCCTGTTCAGCCTCTCCCTATAGCTCAGACCTTCCCTCCATACCAGCCAACATCCTGGTAAGTCTCCTCTGAACCCTTTCCAAAGCTCCACATCCTTCCTATAATGCAGTCACCAGAACTGTACGCAATACTCCAAGTGCGGCCACACCAGAGTTTTATACAGCTGCAGCACGGCCTCGTGGCTCATAAACTGAGAATTGTTGGGCAGGGTCTCGATCCTTTATCAAGTGGCATGGGTCCCAGATGCTTTGGTGAAAGCAGCTGGTACCTAGTGCCCAGATTGTGCCCCTTCTTGTGTAAGATAAATCGAGCATTAGTGGGCCATCATTTGAGTTATTATTATCACTTGGACAGTACTGTTTTGCGCGCTATCCGGATAAATCAGGCTGTGCATAAGTACTTCTGGGTAGCAGAGCTGAGTGCAGAATATAGTGTCATATTCTGCCCTCAGTGAGTTGCTCATGCTTCCAAGGTCATGGGTTCAAGCCCCACTCCAGATATCTGACACCAAATGTAAGCTGCAAGGTTACTGCAGCACTGAGGGAGTGTCACAACGCTGACTTTGGGATGTTATGTTAAACTGCCTGCCTTCTCTGGTGGTTATAAAATGCCCCACAGCTATATTTTGGAGTAGAGTGGGAGGGTTGTCACTGGTCGCTCTGGCCAATATTTATCTCTTCATCTGCATCACTGGTAAAATAGAACATAGAACAGGAACACGCCCTCCAGCTCACCATGTCTGCGCCAACCACGATGCCAGTCTCAACTAATCCCATCTGCCAACAGAACACAGGATGACCGGTCAATAAAACACTGCTGTCGGTTGGTCGAAGCTGGCTGCTGCAGTTCCTACAACAATGGCTACCCCTCAAGAATACTTCACTGGTTGGAAACGCCTTGGCATCTCATGAACTTTGGAGAGGCGTGATGTAAATGCAGGTCTTTGTAACGGATGATGGTGACCTGGTTAACTCAAGCTGAAGCTGTTGAGTCGATTGCGTTCCGTTGCAAGGCTTGGCCCCGCCCAGTTGCAAGTTGACATGTGGCCGAAGGAAGGTGTAATGGAGGGCAAGCCACCTCCCCCAAACTCAAGGTCAGCACCACCAAGGCTTTGAAAAGTGGGCCAAAACCAATGAAAAGATTTGTTATGCCAGTAACTGTTACTGACCTTGGCATGCACTCAATATTGGACTGAGAATAATCTGGCACTAGTTTGTACCTCTCTGACTAAAGCAGAGATGGCGCTCTGTGGGTTTCACCTCTTTGCAATAAAGTTCTACATGAGAATTGTACACAATTGTACACAATTTCTTAGATCTGTGCTCTATAAACTTGCAGCAAGCTTCCAGGATTTTCAAACTCAGTTGGTAAGGGAGGGAGGTTTCAGAGATTAAAAGCCCAATGTTGTCCTCCCACTTTTAATTATTGCCCTGATTCATTAGCACTTGAGGTGATCTGTTGAAAATATGAACAAAAACGATTAGGTCACTTCGCTTTTTCAGCTTGTTCTGTCATTCAATAAGATCATTATCCTACCTTCAACTCGACATTCCTACATGTCCCTGATAATCTTTCATCCTCTTGGTAATCTAGAACCTATTAACCTCTGCTTTAAAATTGATTAAAGACACTGCATCTACTACCTATTGAGGAAGGGAATTTCAAAGACGCACAACACTCTGAGAAAATAAAATGTTCCTCATCTCTGTTTTCACTGGGACCCCCTCCCCTTATTTATAAATGATGGCCCCTTGTTCTCGATTCTTCCACAAGAAGAAACATCCTTTCAACATCCACCCAATCAGGTCCCCTCAGCCCACCCCTCTATGACTGATGGCCTCGGTGGCCAATTAGAAGAAGTTTGATCCAATGGCCTATGATGTGTCTCCATCACGAATAAAAGGGCATTGTAGGAGCAGTGGTTGGTCATAGCAACCATGCTACTGTTAAAAAAAAACACACAAAAGCTTTTCAATTAGCTCCATGGAGCTGTCATTGTTGTTTAAAGGAACCCTTGTTTCCTTGCCAGGAGCATTCATTTTTCCTTTCAGTGTGTCTGGGTCACTTTATTTTCGGTCATAGAATTCCCACAGTGTGGAAGCAGACCATTTGGTCCATCTAGTCTCCACTGACCCTCTGAAGAGCATCCCACCCAATCCCTGTAACCCTGCGTTTCTCAGGGCTAACCCACCCTAACCTGCACATCCCTGGACACTATGGACAATTTAGCATGGCCAATTCACCTGACCTGCACATCTTTGGACTGTGGGAGGAAACCGGAGCACCCGGAGGAAACCCACGCAGTCACAGGGAGAATGTGCAAACTCTACACAGTCGCTCAAGGCTGGAATTGAACCTGGGTTCCTGGTGCTGTGAGGCAGCAGTGCTAACCACTGAGCCACCGTGCCGCCCCAAGATGAATCCTATGAATTTGTTAACTCTTAATCTATTATCACAAGGCTATGGTGGAAAGGAAAGCTTACATCTTCATCCTTAAAGGTGCCTCAACATATCTTACAGCCAACAAAATGCTTCTGACTCTGTGGTTAGTGGCAGTAGTCAAGTTGTACAGCAAGATCCCACCAAAACCAATAAAAAATAACGATTTACTTCCTCGAGACAATGTTGGCCAAGGCACTCAGGAGAATTCTCGGTGTTTTTTGCTTTGTTTTGTGGGATGGTACACTGGGGAGTTTTATACTCACTGAACAGGGCAGATGGAACTCAAAAAGGGGTGGGTTCTGATAGTGTGGCATTCCCTTGGTACTGCAGTGGAGAGTCGGCCTGGATTTTAGCTCAACTCCCTGGAGGGTTGGGGTGGGGGAGGTGGTGTGAATGAACTCAGAGCGTTTGGGTTGAGAAGCAAGCTTGCGAAGAGTTACAGCTGACCCTTGGTGAGGGATGGAGGGAGGGAGACAGAGAGATCCCAGTCCTCGATGTGCAGAGATCAGCATTTATTTCATCAATACCTCTTACAGATTAGTTTGACAATGGGCCTCCTTCAACCCTGAAGAAGCCCCTTAGTGTTTTGAAAGTTAAATATTCTTGTGTGTATGTGTGATTAGCGCTGGTATCTATGGTAATTAATCAGACTCCCAGGGTGCCCTTCTCTTTATTATTAAAATATCGAGTGACAAACTTTGCAGTAGATTGTATTAGTTGGGAGAGGGATTTGATGAGAATTAGGAGTTTAACCAGCTTTCCCAGCTCCTCACTGTCCATTAATGTGAGCTCATCGAGAACGATCTCCTTGCAGTGAGTAACACTTATCTGTTTCCCCCTGTGCTCGCTGACCCACACAACTAATTCCCAATCCAGCAAGCTCTCCAGTTTAAAAGTCTCATTCTTATGCTCAGTTCCCTCCGTGGCCTCATCCCACCCTCTGGCTGGGAGATCCTCCAAGAGTTGTGCAACCCTTAAATTCAAGCCTCTCATACAAACTTAGATTCGTTGAGTCATAGAGATGTAGAGCACGGAAACCGACCCTTCGGTCCAACTCGTCTTTGCTGACCAGATATCCCAATCTAATCTCATCCCATTTGCCAGAACCTGGCCCATATCCCTCCAAACCCTTCCTATTCATATACCCATCCAGATGCCTCTTAAATGCTGTAATCGTACCAGCCTCCACCACTTCCTCTGGCAGCTCATTCCATACACGTACCACCCTTTGCGTGAAAAATGTTGCCCCTAAGGTCCCTTTTAAATTTTTCCCTTCTCACTCTAAACCTATGCCCCTCTAGTTCTGGACTCCCCCACCCCAGGGAAAAGACCATGTCTATTTATCCTATCCATGCCCCTCATGATTTTGTAAACCTCTATAAGGTCACCCCCTCAGCCTCTGACACTCCAGGGAAAACAGCCCCAGCCTGTTCAGCCTCTCCCTGTAGCCCAAACCCCTCCAACCCTGGCAACATCCGCGTCAATCTTTTCTGAACCCTTTCAAGTTTCACAACAGGGAGACCAGAACCACACGCAGTATTCCAAAAGGGGCCTGACTTGGATTCCTTCGCTGCACCACCTTCAGCACTCCCAGCTCCGCAACTCTCGAGCTGCACCCCTCTCTCAATCCTGTAAGACTCTCCTTAATACTTCAGTCTTTTGGTCATCTAATCTGTGGCTCAGTGTCAGATTTTGGATGATGAAAGTGGCACTGTGTAAAGCACTCCTTGCTTTTGGTTCACACTCCAGTGTACTGGTTCAAAGCTCGATTGACTTGATCAGATGCTTGCCTCATTTCTAGAATATCAGGCCAGTGACACATGGCCCTGTAAATAGAATGAAGGTTAGTGCACAGTTCAAAGCCAGGGCTCCCACAGTAAAGGCTGCATGTATCCTGTTGGAGGTCAGGAAGAGGAATCATTTACTGTATCACCGACACATCAGCGCAATTTGCTTGTTCACTCGATTCGAAGTTTCATAGATCCTTAAGAAGTGAACTGAGAATAAAATTGACATTTAACTCATCCAGCTGTACATCCGTGCCAAAAATAGTCCAATCAATCAGCAAGGCAGATGCTGGAGATTAGAGTCAGGAGTATAGTGCTGGAAAAGGAGCAGGAGAATCAATGTTTCAGGCAAAAGCCCTTCATCAGGAACGAGGCTTCCAGCTTTTGCCCGTAACATCGACTTTCCCAATCAATCAGCACCCTCCTGTAGAAATTGTTGTTCCTTTTCTAAGTTTGGTTTCTTGTATCCTGGTCCTGATGAGTACAGGATGCAAAGTCACAGAGTCGTTACAGCAGGGAAACAGACCCTTCGGTCCAAACCATCCATGCCAACCAAGTTTCCCTAACTAAACTCGTTCAACTTGCCTGAGTTTGGCCCATATCCCCCTGAACCTTTTCTATTCATGGACCTGTCCAAATGTCTTTGAAATGCTGTAACTGTACCTGCACCGACCACGTCCTCTGACAGCTCATTCCACACACGAACATCCCCTGTGTGAAAAGGTTGCCCCTCAGGTCCCTGTTTCAAGCCACTGTTGTCTGCAATTGGTCCAGGAGGTGCTTGTATAAGCCAGATGGTGTGAGTCTGCTGCCACATGGCTGAGAGGGGCAAGTGAGATCCTTAACTGACCATAAATTGGCCATTTGACAGCTGAGTAGGCCCCAGGGCAAGTAGCCTACTGGCTGCCCCCACCCAGTGTAACAGTTTGAGAGCTCAGGGAAGTAAGTGGGGGCACGGCTATCTTTTATACGCCTACCAGCCTCATATTTGCCAGCTTGGGGGAAGCAGAAAATCCAGCTCATTGATTCCAGCTCAAGAAAAACCCACCAAAAAATTCCACCTTTCAGCCCGTTGTGAGCTTGCCAGCTCACTGACATAATTGCCCGTCCCAGCCTTTCCCTCTGTGTCTCTGCAAATTACTTATCTATTAATTAGATTACTTTACAGTGTGGAAACAGGCCCTTTGGCCCAACAAGTCCATACCAATCCGCCGAAGCGCAAACCACCCATACCCCTACACTTACCCCTTACCTAACACTACGGACAATTTAGCATGGCCAATTCACCTGACCTGCTCATCTTTGGACTGTGGGAGGAAACCGGAGCACCCGGAGGAAACCCACGCAGACACGGGGAGAATGTGCAAACTCCACACAGTCAGTCGCCTGAGGCGGGAATTGAACCCGGGTCTCTGGTGCTGTGAGGCAGCAGTGCTAACCACTGTGCCACCCCATTACTTGTGCCTTCTCTCCGTGTCTGCGTGGGTTTTCTCTGGGTGTTCCAGCTTCCTCCCACAGCCCATAGGTGTGCAGGTCAGGAGGATTGGCTAGATTACCCCGTAGTGTCCAAGGATGCGCAGGTTAGGTGGGTTAGCCATGGGACATGCGGGGTTACAGGGATAGGGTCAGGGGTGGGTCTGGATGAGATGCTCTGAGTATCAGTGTGTTCCACATTCTGGGGATTCCCTGTTTCTATGATTTTAGAAGCTCCCTTGTAACGGATTGAAATAATGCATTCCAAATTTCCACAGCCCTCCGTGGGAAGTAGCAACCCCATTGTGAATTATTTTCAAGTTGTGACTTGAGGTTAGTGAGTGAAGGGTGGCCATCCCTGTGAAGGTATTGAATTACTCTATCTGCCGCGGTGAGGTTTGAACCCCTGTGCCCACACAGCCTGGATTACTCCACTGGTGACATCAGCCACTGTACCCTCCCCCGTTATAATGAAGGTTCCAGCAGCCGATGAGCTGTGGGAGCAGGATATTAAGTATATCTATGTAAAAACACGCTCAAGATGATTTTCCCATTCTGGGTCTAATTATAAACCAGAAGCACTTCCCTTTCTCCTTCATCTGTGTTCTAATAACTCAGTACAGAGCCGGAATGAAAATGGGTCTCTTTGTTGTGTCTTTGAAAGACTTGCAAAAACCTTTTTTGTGTGTGTGGCAGTGGTATCAGCCTGTCTGCAAGCTCCCACCCAAGCCTTTAATTCTGACTGGGTTAGCGTCTCTGCTGCTTCCCATTGATGCAGTAATTATTACAGTTCCTGCTCTAATCCTCACAGCTCAGAAATAGAACAGCAAAGCCTGAATGCAGAGCGACAGTCATTACTTAACTTGCAACCAGTCTGCGTTCTGGCATTCCACACAACTCAGAGGCCAAGGCCTCCCTCCCTCCAATGGAGCTCAGCCTTTGTCACCGTTACTCGGTCTTCCAATGGTGTTTCACTCTTCACCGCCAACGCCCGCCTCGCCCCCCCCCCCCCCCCCCCCCCCCACCAACCATTCCCCACCAGTTTCCAGTCTTCTACAGACACCACTATTTCCTCAGCCCACAAGTAATGCCCTCGCTCCCACAATGCTCCTTTTGCCATCTTCAACTCGAAGGTGGAGGTGAATGCTGAGGGAGGGTGGCATCTGCTACTGTGCTCAGCTGGTCTACCTGCCAAGAACATTACAATTGCAACATTTAAGAGGCATTTGGGTGGGTATATGAATAGGAAGGGTTTGGAGGGATATGGGCCAGGTGCTGGCAGGTGGGACTACATTGGGTTGGGATATCTGGTCGGCATGGACGGGTTGAACCGAAGGGTCTGTTTCCATGCTGTACATCTCTATGACTCGATGAAGTAGACAATTTGAGCACTGGGGCCATCATAGATGGGGCAGCTCCCATCTTAATGCAAAGACCATGCGGGCACTTCCATTGGAACACCTTGAACAATACTGGGAACGTTTCTCCTTCCTGCTCCCACCAAGGAGATTGGGAGTGAAGCCATAACTGCCTGATTACCCACTTTCATGGATGGATTGCATTCTGGGCTGTCACTGCCTAACTCCACACACCTCATCCTTACCCCCCCCCCCCACCCCCCAACCCTGCCCCTCTTGCCATTGGTTGCTTGACTTGGTGAAAAAGCAATCATGGTGGCTACCGTACCCACAATCCTTTGTGCTTCAGAAACCACCCTATCCCTCATGTGATGTTACTGGCTGGAACTCATTTGTGATGGGGTCAGGTTGCCTCCTGGGACCAAGGTGCTTATGAATCCGGCTGGATGTAACATGGGAGTAGAAAATGCCCCAGAGATTTTATCTTTCCCAGGAAGGTGCGGGAGATTGGTCCTTCAAGCCGGGACTCCAAGACAATCCTGCAGAATTGGCAACGTTGACACGTTGCATTTACACATCAAATAAAATCTCTTTGTGTGCCAGAGATCAAACTACATGTGACACCTCATAAACAAAGAATGTTTGGGGAGCATCGAGAGTTGTAAGGAGCTGCTGAAAGAAGGAGGGTTAGACCAGGAAGTTACAGCAGGACCCAGAGAGGAGAAAGACTGGGACAAGAGGAAGAAGTGGTATGAGAAAGAGTCCAAAGTTAGAGAACAGGGCACAAGAACCTCAGGGGAGTGGAGGGGTTTACAGGGTTATGGTGGGAGGGGACCCTGGAGGGATTTAACAAGGACAAGCATTGAGCAATCAGTGGTCAGCACCAGGGACCTGAGTTTGATTCCACCCTCAGGCAGAGCTTGCACGTTCTCCTGTGTCTGCGTGGGTTTCCTTCAGGCAATTTCCTCCCGCAGTCCAAAGATGTGCAGGCTAGGTGGGTCAGCCATGGGAAATGCAGGGTTATAGGTTAAGGGCAGGGTCTGGCTGGGATGGTCTCCTGAGGGTTAATGTGGAGACGATGGGCTGAATGGCCTGCTTCCGCACTGGAGGGATTCTATGATTCTAATTTGGAGGCGCTGGTTTTGGACTGGGTTGGACAAAGTTAAAAATCAACTAGGCAGAAGTGGGTACAGTAGATGCTGGAGATTAGAGTGAAGATTAGAGTGGTGCTGGAAAAGCACAGCAGGTCAGGCAGCATCCGAGGAGCAGGAGAGTCGACGTTTCGGGTTCCTGATGAAGGGCTTTTGCCAGAAACATCGATTTTCCTGCTCCTCGGATGCTGCCTGACCTGCTGTGCTTTTCCAGCACCACTCTAACCTTAAAGTTAAAAATCACACAACACCAGGTTATAGTCCAACAGGTTTCTTTGGAAGCGCTAGCTTTCAGAGCTTCCTCAGATGGTTATGGAGTATAAGATGATGAAGGAGCAGTGCTCCGAAAGCTAGTGCTTCCAAATAAGCCTGTTAGACTATAACCTGGTGTTGTGTGATTTTTAACCATGATTCTAATTCAATGATTAGATATGGGACATTGTACCTTTGGTAGATCTGTCGCTCTGGACCCGAGACTGAGACATAGATGGGGATTTTATACCTTACACCCAAAGTAACTGATAGCTGTCAGGCCAGTCCATGTCTTTAAGGAGTGGGTGGAAATGTTGAGAAATCTTATGCTCTCCCCGATTCACTGTGGGGAGTCTTTGAGCTGCACTATTCTTTGATCTTGTAATTGGTCCCTCTAGCCACTCAGAGGAAATTGCTCTCTCTCTTTCTCTCTGATAACCTGCTTTTAATGACACCGCACACAGTTCCCAGAGGTACAGGGGAGGGGGAGGGGGAAGTTGGTGGAGAAAATGTCATTTAACATTTAAAATCCCAACTTTGGAGAGAAAACCAGATAGAGCCATTCCTGTCCCAAACCGAGTCTGAATACAGTGGGGAAAGAGACAAGAGATGGAGCTCAGCTGTATCTATACAGGACTTCTGCACTTGAATTGCTCTCTGGTAAGTGGCACAATAAACATCAGACTGATAACACATTTGGTGCAATACAGTATCAGTGCGTAAGATCAAGTCTGCTTGACACACAATGATGTCCAGTGACAATGCAATGGCTGGAGAGGGAGGTGGCACTGTTGGGATGTCTAACTGAGTAGATCTCTCGGGTAAATTCCTGCAGCCTTCTGTCCTGGATTAATAAATAACAGAAAACGATGAGTCTGGCAATGAATATCAGCCATAACAGTGCAAGAGCAAAGGGGGTGGTGTTGAACTTGCATTCAACATTTGTTCGACCCAAGCTGGGGTGTTGTATACAGTTCTGGGTGCCACCTTATAGGAAGGATTTGTACACATTGGAGAGAGTGCAGAAGCGGTTATCAAGAATGGTTCAAGGGAGGAGAAACTGAGGATCGATTGAAGATTGGGACTATCCCCTGTGGAGAAAGGAAGGCTGAGAGGAGATCTGATACAGGTTTTCAAAATATGAGTGGACTGGATAAGGAGAAATTGTTCCCACTGGAAAAAGGGATCAAGAACCAGACAGCATAGATTTTAAAGTGGTTTGCAAAAATATCGTGTGCAATATCTTTTTCACCCAATGAGTACTCAGTGTCTAAAATACACTGGAAATGTGGTGGAGGCAAGTGCAATTGAAACATTCAAGAGGGGTATTCGATGGTTCTTTGGATAGAAATAACATACAAGGGTCTGGGACTAAAGCAGGAAATGGGCAAAAAGTATTAATGCTCATTTGTAGAACCGTTGCACCCATAATGGGCCGAATGGCCTTCTTCAGTTCTGTTCCTCTCAGGCAGGTGATGAATTGGAATTAAGGTGATGAGCGACTAAGCTATGATTGGAGGTTGTTTAGATCAGAAGGCTACCCGCCAGTGCAGGGTAGAGGGAGAGCTGCACTGTCAGAGGTGCTGGTTGGGTGTTAAACGGGGACCCGCTCCATCCCCTTGTAGAGAAGGCAACGACTATTGTTACTGGATCCAGAGACACAGGCTAATTCACTGGGGATGTGGGTTCAGGTCCCACCAGGTCATCTGGTGGGATTTAAATTTCCTCAGTAAATCCGGAATTGGAAGGTAGCCTCAGCGACAGTGACTAATCTTGGAATAAAATCATCAAATTCCTTCAGGAAAAGAGGTGTGCCATCCTCTCCTGGTCTGATCTCCATGGGATTCCTGACCCACAGTGAGGTGATTGATATGGCCAGCCACTCAGTTGAAGGGCTATTAGGAATGGACAAATAAATACCAGTGACACCCACATCCCGTCAAAGAATGCCTTAAGAAAAACGATCACATTTTAATATAACATAACTGACACGGTGGCTCAGTGGCTAGCACTGCTGCCTCATAGCGCTAAGGACTTAGGTTCGATTCCAGCCTCTGGCAACTGTCTGTGTGGAGTTTACACATTGTCTGTGTGGGTTTCCTCCCATAGTCCAAGGATGTGCAGATTTAGGCGGATTGACCCATGCTATAGTGTCCAGGGGTGTGCAGGTTCAGTGGGTTAGCTATGGCAAATGTGGGGTCGTAGGGTGAGGATGTGAGACTGGGTGGGATGCTCTTTGGAGGGTCGGTGTGGACTCGATGGGCTGAATAGCCTGCTTCCACAATGTAGGGATTTGATGGATTTTAACAAGAATAGCAGAATTCTGCCTGAGGTCTCCTGGTGAATATTGATCTCTCAATCAAAATCACGTGAAGTGAATTGTCTGATTGGTATCATAGCAGTGGGATCTTGCTGCTCACAAATTGGCTGCTGGGTTTCCTACATTGACCACCCTTCCAAAGCATCTGCATCTGATTTCCTGATATTACAAAAGTTGCTTTATAAATGCATGGTCAAGTGAGCTTTGTGTCTTGACTCTGAAGTGAGGGCTATAACTGAATCACAAGGCAAACTTTATCTTTCCCCCCCAACCCCATCCTTCTTAGATCTCTGTCCAATTCAGGCTATTGCACTTTAGGAGGTGAAGAGACTTACTGTGCTGGGGTTCGAGAGGTTGAGCTACAGGGACAGGATGATGCTGTTTTCCCTGGAGCATCGGAAGCTGAGGGAAAACCTTACAGAGGTTTACAAACTCATGGGGGGCATGGATAGGGTGAATAGACAATGACTTTTTCCCAGGATAGGGGAGTCCAAAACGAAAGGGCATAGGTTTAAGGAGAGGGAAAGATTTAGAAAGGACCTAAGGGGCAACTTTTTCACCCAGAGGGTGGTGTGTGTATTGAATGAGCTGCCAGAGGAAGTGGTGGAGGCTGGTACAACTACAGCATTTAAAAGGCATCTGGAAGGGTATATGAATAGGAAGGGTTTGGAGGGATATGAGCCAAGTGGTGGCAAATGGGACTAGATTAATTTGGAATGGATGAGTTGGACTGGAGGGTCTGTTTCCATGTTGCATGACTCTTGGGTTGGCACGGTGGCTCAGTGGTTAGCACTGTTACCTCACACTCCCAGGTTCAATTCCAGCCTCAGATGACTGTCTGTGTGGAGTTTGCACATTCTCCCCATGTCTGCGTGGGTTTCCTCTCACTGTCCAAAGATGTGCAGGTCAGGTGAATTGGCCATGCTAAATTGCCCGTAGTGTGAGGCGCATTAGTCAGAGAGAAGTGGGTTCCTGTCTGGAGGTTTGGTGTGGACTTGTTGGGCTGAAGGACCTGTTTCCACACTGTAGGGAATCTCATCTGTAACTCTCTGAAGAGCCTGAAAGGTAAGATTGTTTTTCACTCATGACCTGCTGATCATTTCCAGCAGTTTTTGTTTGTTGACAGGAGACTGGGGCTGCAGAGCATGTGGGGCTCCAACTGAGTCTTTAGGAGCAGGACGGTCGGTGACCAGAGTCAAAGTGATTAGCCCCAGAATCAGCAGGAAGGCGGATTTTTAAAAAAAAAACAGTGAGTAGTGGGAGTACTGGAAGTGTGCTGCACCTGAGAATTGCAATGACAATTTGAATTGGGGAGGGACATTGAATAATGGAGTGGAAAATGCAGCTCTTCAGATACAGAGGAGAGAGGGAAGGACTTGCTCAGTCAGTAAACTCCTTGTGAAACACTTAAGATCGATGAGAGTGACAAAGTCGTGGAGAGATTGTGGGAGCGCTCGGCGTCTTGTTGCTCTGTTTGTTGGGACCTGATGTAATTTCCGGCACTTGGTGTTCAGGGGGCTGGGTTTTTTTTTGTGTTTCTCTGTGTCCTTTCAGGCTGTGTGTGTGTAAGCTGATTCCGTGCACGACAAAAGCTGCGGGATACAGAGAGAAGAGAGAGAGAGAGAGAGAGAGAGGGGGACATGTGCAAGACAGGAGAGTTGAGCAGCGTGCAGCCAGAACAGAGGGAGAAAGTCCAGTGCTGATGCAGTGGAGTTGGGATCTTACTGACCCTCACCTCCGGAGAGAAAGAAGTTGGAGATCCAGAGGAACACAAGGTAATTGCACTGAGTGTCTGTCTGTGTGTACCTGTAACATATGGAGATCTGTATATTATTTGCATATGCTCCATTGCTGGTGCTAAGGTTCAGGTAGCTGTATTTTAACCATGTACTGAGCACCCTCTTCTGATTTGGTTTTGTGTGTGTGTGTGTTTTGGGCGGGGGGGGGGGGGGGGTGAGCGGTGGTTTTGCCAGCCCCAGCACCCAGCCCTGCCTGCCCGCTCCCGGTACTGTAATTCATTCCTGCCCCGCGGGTCCCGTTCGGTGCTCCGGGAGCAGAGCCGCCAGTTCCGAGCCGGCAGCTCTCACTGGGACACACACACTCACAGAGAAACACACACAGGCACAAACACACAGGCACACGTACACGCAGAGAAACACCGACACACACACTCACAGAGAGAAACACATACACACACACACTCACAGAGAAACAGACACACACACACTTGCAGAGAAACACACAGAGGCACAAACACACAGGCACACGTACACGCAGAGAAACACAGACACACACTCACACAGAGAAACACAGACACAGACACACATGCACACTCACGCACAGACACAGAC